>NW_010172633.1:0-1819 GCF_000695765.1 Mesitornis unicolor | reverse complement strand
ACACTTTGCTTTAACCTGAGGAAAGTAAACTTATTTAACCAGATAATTTTAGTTCTTTCATTTCCCTGAACTACAGCTGACATGAGAAAATGATACATGTGGATCATTGAAGTGAATGTGGGATGGAGACCTGTGGTTGCTCCCCTGCTTCTGCAGAAAATGACAACTACTATGGAAAAATCAGTTAAAGGACAATGGCAATGAAATCTTCTGTCTTCTTGGTGTTTGGGAAGTTATTCTTTGGGATACCACAGCACTCACGGCTGAGACTGGGTTGCATATGAAAACAAAGAAATCATTGGGCATTTTAACTACCATACCTTGTATTTTAGAAGATATTCTCTTTTATTTTCAGAGTTCCTGTGGATTTCCATTACAAATAGATCTTTGCCTCTCTTTCTCTGCCTGCTGTAGTTCTGACTACCAGACGTCTTCTACATCTAGTGCTACAGTGAACCATAACTGATTTGGAACAATATGGTTGAACATAACAAAGATTTGGAAAAAAACTCCACATCATTATGTGCCTATGGTCTTTTCTATGCAGGAAGATGCTGTAATGCCCATTGAAATGTCTATTGACTTATTTAGCAGATATACTGAAAGCACTGGCTTTAACGGAGCAACTGAGAACTCCTTGGCAGACAGTGCACCCCAGCATTTTCCTTCCTTGGCACCAGAAGGCACGTTCAGAAGCTTTCTATGCTCCAGATTTTATGATTAAAAAATCATCTGCAAATATCTGTAAGAGTAATGAACCACTTGCATGTAACTGCTGTACAACAGCATCTCTTTTAAAGCAGTGATAAGCTAGAGAATGATCCAAATCATGTTTGCAGTGCAGATTCAGGAGCAGAATTTAGAAGACTTTTATGCTTTATTGGAGGTTTCTCCTTATCCTGCTTATGCACAAGAGGAGGTGATTCTTCTACCCAGGAAAATAGTAGGAAGTTTTTTAGCAGTTCACCCTATGTATGGTTTCTGAATTTTAGACTGGACTGTAACTAAGCACTGCCTTGGAGTGAAAAGTCTGATCTGGGTCAACACCTCATCAAAATCAAGGAACAAGTCCTATGGGATTTTTAAAATTCAACCGCATCTGTAATTTTATCTCCAAATCTGCAAGCTCATGGGTTATGAAATGGCAGAACCATAAAATGCCTGCAGGCTTTCACGATTCAACCTGTGTTTTTCAAAACCATGTAATTTCTGTTCATTTTCGCGTTGCTTTTTGTGAAAGTTACTTGAACCCTCACTTGAAAAGCTTCCCAAGGCACTGGGAAAAGCCTCCTACCTAACAGTTAGGGTTTGCTGTCAAATGAGATATGGGAGATTAAGATTCAGGAGAAACTTCAGAGCTGAGACACATCCAACAAATACCACCTCTGGATTTTGCTGGGAATTCCTCTCCCTTTCCCACCAACTGGAGAAGCTGAAATGAGGAAATCAGTCACATTATGCAATACAACTATTGTATTACTGCTCATTCTGGATGAAATTGTCCTTCTTCAGTTCAACAGCTTCCCATCTTCTCGTCTCATCATAATCTTTGTCGGTAGCCGCGGTATTTTAGCCGTGATGATCTAGGGTTTAAGTGAGGTAATGGCTTTTAGGGGGAGAGACTTTATCTTTTATTGGGTTGCTGTAAAAGAACAGATAAGCACCCAGGCATGCAAGCCCAATTGTTCAGAAAGGAATTGCTTATTTGAAGGTTTGCCCTTTCTCTCCAGCTTTGTCAGTTTGCCTAATAGAAGCATTTTTCCTTGCAAAACTTGCTGTGGCCACCCCTGAAATCACACAGAATCACAGAATCTTAGGA
>NW_010172632.1:15099-64312 GCF_000695765.1 Mesitornis unicolor | reverse complement strand
AGATTGAGTTCCAGCTGCGCTTTGGCCCTTGAAGAGGAATATTTTAGTGACTGAGAGAGATTATAATTCTGCTCTCTGCTAAGGTCAACAAGACCATTTTTTGGGATACTTCAGCCTATTTTCAGCTTGGGATAAAAACCAAACCTGCCAGTCATTGCAACTGAGCCATTGCCTCCTGCCTCCACTATGGTGGCCAACTTCACCAACCTCTGCTGCTACAAAGGCTTTCTGAGGAACATGCCAAATATTTTTACTAATATTTAGATTAATATTCAATTCAAGATTTCATCTAATGCTAAGGTAAATCCTGATACTGCAGGACATTTTTTAAAAGATGTCCCCACAGAATTCTCTTTGCTTCTTTTCCGTGAGGGGCTTAGGTTGGCAAAAACCATAAAAGCTCTAGGGCGAGAGACAGGCCCATGATAGCTGAAGACGAATGAGGAAAGGGTTTGTAACTCCATCCCAGATGGAAGGAGTGCAGCTCAGGTGCTGTAGGTGCTCCACAGGCTGTCTACACAGGTTTCCCTTCTCCAGTAAATCTGGCAGAGACCAGGATGGATCCATCTGGGTTGGTGGGTAAATACACATGCAACAGTGGAGAAACAGCTCTAGGACAAGCAGCTCTATTTCCCTAAGCATAGTAAAGTGAGAACAGAGTTCTGGGAACATCATGCTTGAGGCCAGGTGCTGTGGCCATATCTTACTGGGCAGAACCTCAATATCTGGGAGTCAGCTGAAGGAGAGCATGAGGCCCTGGAAAGTCCTGCCAATGGCAGGGAATATGGCAAAGTTGTTGGGATAAGCTCTGTCTTTCTACTGCCAAATGCACTGTAGATGTTGCTGTCTCTGGAGCTTACCTGCTTTTATGTTGTGATAACACCTCTGGGAAATTTCAGTCTATTTTTCTCCTCATGAGAAAAGGCTCAGCAACTCAGAATTGGAGACAGAAACAACTAGAAGTACAAGATAAATAAAACTAGAATAGCAGGGAAAAACCAAAGACAGAATATATTCTTTCAAACCAGACCAGTGTTTGAGGAACTGCTTAGAAAATCTGCAGAGACTGTAATCAAGCTGTGGCTATATATGTCTCCATGTTGAGAAATTGCTGTAGAGGAATGGGATTTTTCATCTTTAGTTTTCTCAAGATATTAAAGTTTTGTGCTGTTGTCTTAGTTCCTGCAACAGATTGCTACGCACTTAATGCTCCCAGCATTGGAAATTGTCAGGGCATAAATAAAATAAGAGTCAGGAAGGGATATTGTAGGCCATTTCTCTTTTTCTGACCCTCTCTAGGCCCTCATTTTGTGAGACCAAAAGTTTTCCCTGTGTGCATTAGTTGAAACACATTTTGAAATCATGAAGTACCCATCTTCCTTGTGCTCATGGCTTGCTATTTCTAAGGGGAGAACTTGTTTCCTAACTGTAGAGGCTCTTCATAGGTATCTTCTTGTAATCTCCCTCCTGAAAAAGAGAAAAAGAAATAAGGAAATAGAAGGTTTTTTTCCCTAACCTTAATGTTCTCACATGCTTTCACAAATGAAATAAATTTGAGTAGATGGTAATAGAAGTTTGATACCTCCCATCTAAAAAAATTAATGGCCTGAGGGCTTTCTTGAGAGGAAAAAAAGAAGGAGGAGGAATAATTTTTATTTTGGATGCAGGTATGAGGACAGAAAGTGGCTTTAAGCAGTTTTAGTGGAGTAGAGGAGATAGCAGAAAGTTCAGACAATTTGTCAGCAATCCTTCCTGTTTCCTGCCAGGTACTATAGAATGTAACATAGGTCAGATGGCAATTTGGAGCAATCCATGAGGTGAAATGTAGAAAATGCCTCCAGTAGCACCATTAATACCTTTTCTCCATTGCCTCCGACCTAACAGCAAATCTCCCAGCTACCCCTGGCTGTACGGTGCCAGGCACTGCCAATGAACCAGAAAGGCCAACTCTGCTTTTCAACAAAGAGCTCGCTGGTCATTTCTGAGCTTGTCAAACAATACCCTTAGGCAAGAACTTTGGAAATTTTAGGAACAGCTACAGCATGTGCAAAATCACCTACAATTCATTTGCTGTTGGGACTTTACAGCCTGTTCCATATCCTTTCCAGCTGTGGAAAATTGAGGACAAAGGGAGTAAATTGTATCTAAACATTCAAGAGAAGGTTTGTTAATTGATATATCAAATAATTAAATACTGCCTTACAGCACTTTAGCTGGGCCATACTGTGGGTTTAGAGCAGTCTCCAAGTGAAAACATGAAGTGAACGCTGCCGGCCTGTTCCCTGGAGCAAGCATGGTGGTCACTTTCGGAGAGAAGCAGTAGGTGGGGGTTGGCAGCTGAAGGTTTGGGTGAATTGTTGATAAACACAACTTGTTAAACTGTGCTCCATGAGAGTGAGCACCTTACCACTAAATATTATCACTGCTACCTCTAGGCAGGGCGCAGCTCTGGGCATCCCTGCCTGCAGATATTGTCTCCACTGGAAGGGCCTTTCTTGGGGGGGCAACTCCTGGGCTGCTTGACTGATTTAGTTCAGTCTCCCCAGCTGCAAGAGAGCAGTAATTAAACTTGAACTCTAATTACTCAAAGGAAAAAAATAGTTTAGGTAAGGTCCTATACAATCATAAAAGCCTTCTGTAATGATTTCTTACTGCCATGATATTTTAAATTAGTTGCTAAGGCAGAAACAGTCTTAGGTTTATTGTCGACTGCCATGAATGCCCAGGGTCTAGTGGAGCTCCTGGTCATATTTGCCTCTAGGAGATAGGTTTCACTCTGACATTCATGGAAAGGTCAAGTGGCCATCCTGTGAACACAGTCCCACTAGGTATGAAATTTAGAATACAAATTGCAGTTTAATTTGATCGAAGCATGAACAAAAGTGAGTCAGAGTATTGATGAGGAGAGGCAGTATGTCATTAGGCTACTTGCTGCATTTATTTCTGACATTCAAAGGGTGATAGCTTATCTTCCCACAAGTATCTACTAATATGTTAAATCAATTAAAAAAGGGAAAGCGCCAATCTCATTATTTGCATTTACTATAAATAGCTTGGCCCAGGTTAACAAACCAGTCAGTTGGATATACGGTATCAATTTCTCAAATATTAATATTTACTCACAATGGTAGGGCTTCTTTCTATAATTAAGCAAGAAAACAGCAGTAATGGCTAACATATCAATGTAGGTATCAATAATTAGGAAATACTGTCTTTTTAAATTTTATACAGCTAAGTAATTAGATTGGATGGGATTAATGGGTTATTAATTAGAAAAATCAGTGAGGCTTGAATTTTGTGTTCTCTTACAGAATAACTGTGTGCAGTCAATACTGGTCACTGAAAACCTAAGCCTCTGCAGCTGCAGGAGAAATAAAGGCAGTTTCTGAAGAGTTCAACAAGTTGCACTCAGTATCAAAGGTTATGGAAAAGCTCCTCAGGCTCCCCAAAAGAAATTAGTTACCTTGCTCACCACAGAAGGAAAAAGGCTTTTGAATATGACTGTCAGCACCTGTCTTTATCACCACAACCAACAAAAAGAGGGACAATGCTCATAATTGAAATTCAGGTGAATCACAACCAAGGGCGCTGCAAAGGTCACCCATCCCAACACTGCTGTGATGCCTTTAGAAGATGTAAGTTACGGTCTCTAGCAGACAAAGTTATCTGGTTTCATTAATTTCAGATGGGTAATTGGGCAGAATATAGGCTGCGTAATTAAGAGGAAAGAAGAATATACACTTTTAAATGCCTTCCGTTGCACAATGCTACAAGATATAATAATCTTGCTGCTCAGTGTGACACATCTCATAGTTTTTTTTAGACAAATCAATGAGTGAAAAGAACATGTTAGCCTTTTCAGTACTACTTACTGCCTTTTTAAGAAGAAAAGGTGATACATTAACTAACTGCCTCTGTGGTGGCTTTTTAGTACTATACAGCTTTTTGGTGATTGATGGCATGGTACCATCAAATAGATACTTCAGGCCTATCACTGTGTGTAAGAACTTAGAAAAATTACCCTGTATATAGTAATATCAAGAATTTAGAGTGGATCAGTTATACTGCACTGAAATGAAATGGCTATATTCTATTCCCAAAGCAAAAGTGAAATTAATTCAATTCTCCTTAATTCCTATTAAAGGCAGAGTCTCCCAAGAGGATTTGGTTCAGTTTAATCAGCCCATTCTACAAATTAATCCTGATCAATTTAATTGAATGTCTTAATTCATAACTATATGAAAATATAAAAGTATATAAAATAAACTTAAATTAGTAATTAAATCTTTGTAAGTAATTAAGAGCAAGATATATTTATCTCAAAATAATACTGGATGTAGGAATGTATAGGTAATAAGATGTTGTAACAGTGCAGTGACAAAGTGCCATAGAGTTTAAGCCATCACTCTCTCAGTGACTGAATGCTGAGGAAGCTTCATTTACCAACAGAATATATAGTGTGACCATGGCACTAACAGTCTCAATGCGTTTGCCATGGACTCAGTGGAATGAAACTGATATTTCATTTGCTCCCTGAGAGTGGTATCTGGAGAGATCAGGCTCTGTGCCGTGGTGGGAATGTCTGGTCTCTGTCCATGTCTGGAAAGGAGCAGACACAGTGACCTGTCAGAGAGAGAAAGAGAACGAGAAGCTCCCCAAAATGCTTCCCAACCAGGTCATTTGTGGTTGATCTGTTCAGGGCAGGTCTCTTCTCAGAAGCAAGAACAACTAATTTTGTTATTTGCTCTGAGGTTCCTTTAGACACTTGCTAATATTGCTTCATATGTCACCATGTCTACACCAGCAAACACCTCAGCAGCTTGGCATCTTCAAGATGCCCTTTGCTTGCCCACCCTGACAACAGGGGGATGCATTTGGCCATGTGGGCTGTTGCTCTGGGGCTGGTGAGCCAAACCTGCTCTGCTGCTGTGTTGTATCGTAGTGATGAAAGTGTTTGCTTTGGCCCTCTGCACATGATCCAGGATCAACAACAGAAAACAGATACTTAATATCACTTTTACTGCTGTTTTCTTAAGAGTAACTTAACGAAAGTTTCCTAAGAACTACTTTATCCGAGTTAATTCAGTCAAAGTCCCTGTAGTGATTTTGCTCAGTGTTCACCTTATGACTCACAGTCTGGTTGATAGTTTTGCCCTATGAACTTACTCCTAAAGACAAATTACTACTGCATAACAGTTTTCTCACAGTAAAATAATATATCACCTGCCTTTAAGAATAACTTTTTTTAGGTTGCACCCTGGTGGTTTTTTTCTTGCCGCTTAATCTTCTCCTTTGGGTGCAATATTTCCAAACTAAACAGAGTAACCTTTTCTAAGTTTTAATAGAATTTGAAAATGAAGAAAAATGGCTTATACTTAGGAGTTCACAAGTGTTTTCCTTCTAATGCCAGGGCTGAAGCCATTACAGCTGTCAACCTGCAAGATTAACAGCATCATAATGACGTTACTGGTTTTCTAAAAGATCTATTTATAAACCAAATGATCTACTGAAAAAAATAACTTATCTGTTATAGTTACAGATACCAATGCAAAACCCCTTTGATCAAAAATAACAGTTTCAACTTCAGATTTAAAAATTATTTTCCTATTTTGATTAGGAAAAATTTGTATTGCGAAGAGTATTGGCATACTTGTCATTTAACTAAGTTTGGATTCTAAGAATTTCAAACCAAACTGCAGAGGTCTCATACGACTTCCTGCTAAGGTATGGAAACCTTCCAGAGACATGTACCACAGTTTTTAATTCTCCAAGACACACATGTTCTGACATGGTCTTTAGAAGCATGACCACATCAACCAGTTTCACTTGGAGTCAGTAAATGAGATGACATTTACACCAATGAAGGAAAAGTTCAACGTTTTTCATTAAAGCAAAAGTTTGGGTGAGACAATAACAACATTTAAGGGATTTCTGTCATCAGGGTTTTCTGAAGTCAACTTGATTTGAACTGTTGAGGGAGCTGCAACCTATGGTGTCAATCTGAGGACAAAGCAGGGTCAGTCCTTATCTGTCAGTCTCAGGACCATGCTTCAAATACCTTGTCTCAGCTCAGCAAATGCTCTTTGGTTTAATAGTGAATGATCTCTGCTGTTTACTTGTGTTACTGAGCTAAACGTGTAGCTCCTCAATAGAGTAAGCCTACAGATACTGAAAAAATAGTTGGATTTTCATTTTTCAGTATGTTTTCTCCATTGTTTTCACTCCTATTGGGACCCATGCATTGCCAGGCCTTATGTAGCCTTGTGTTGCAGCTGTGTGTGAAGGTGGCCAGAAATTCATAGCTAATTACTCTTGCCATGGTGGAGATGCTTGAGCCTTAACTGGGCAATGCACCACCCAACTCAGCTGAGATGGCACAGAAGAAGACATTAAAGAAAACTGAGTGAGGAAGGAGGTGAGTGAAGTTCTCCCTCATGCAGATTAAGAATCAAATTGTCCCTGCTGCAGCACCATTTGGTCTCTACCTTCTCCCTGGAGCATATGACTTAACTGGGCTTCTCCACTGACTTTGTTTGCAAGGGTTTTCACCCAAATGGCTCCTTACTTGTATCAGAGAACAGAGAGCTTGCTCCAGAAAGCGCTACCATCAGTGTGTGCCCCCGGGGTGCAGCTTTGCTGGGTGGTGGGCTCTGCTCCCTGTGCTGCAGATGCCAGGTGGCCATGAGGGGCCTGGCTGCCTAATGCAGCACCCTACGTACAGCACCAACACTGTAGAGATGTTCATTTCCCAACTCCAAAGTGAAGCTGTTATGCTGGCAGTGACCCCAGGCGGATTCTTTTTCTGCAAGATTACACCCACTCTGATACGTATTTTAGCTTGCTGCTAACGAACTCTCCCAAGTCCTTTGTTGTTTTTCCCTCTCAGGAGAAAACTTCAGAGCATCACAGGCAGTAGGTTAGCAGCTATTTCTGATTGATTCTGTCCAAGCTCAGAAGCAATCAGAATGCAGTAATCAAACTTATTGACCACCATACAATACAGAATTCAGCTCTCAAAAAAAAAAAGGTTATGACAGTCCCTATATAGAGCAAGTACTCTAATACTGTTACTTCTTTTATAACTTCTGGATGGACTGAGCTTCAAGAACTTGTTTAAAAGCAATGAATGTTTGATTCCTTTGGGTATCGCACTGTGGCACAACTGGTCCAAATGCTAGTCCCAAAATTTTGTGTTATTTTTCTTTTCAGTGCATTTTAAAGCAAATGCTTGTTGCAGAAAGCCTCAGAAAGTTTATTTGTGCATGTCTGTGAACCAAAAGAATAACACCGTCTGCTCTTTTGTAAGAGACTGAACCGGAGGTTAAAGTTAGTTTAAAGAAAATTAATTTGGTGGTTGGATTGAAGGTACTTTGACAGCAGTCATGTTGGAAAAATTAGACAGATGATATAGAAATCAAGGAGGGGACATGGAAAGTTTTATGGATTTACTGTTATTTTCAGCATCCAAGGCATATACTCCACTTACACAAAACAAACCAGGGTTACTTGAATCTGAAGATAGGGATGGTTTTTTTATTACAAACAGAACTGACCAGATGTTTTACATGAGAAGGTTCATGTTGAGCATCAGAAGTCTTTCCTACCATTATTTTTAACGAAGTATAGAGCAGTATGAGAAATATTTATATTAAGACATAACAAATCTTAAAAACACTGTCTGATTGAATGACAACTGAGTAACATAAACATGTGTTTCTAAACATAGAAATCGATGCTAGTAATATCTGCTGTAAACTACCTTCACCCTCACTTACAAGATCTTCAGACATTTTAACTAGTAAATTATGTTATTTATTACTCTTTTGTTGAAAGAATGGTTCAATAAAACAGTCTGAGGAATCTCACAGAGCTGGAAATACACACCCATTTTATAATGGAAAGGTTTCTCATTTGTCTAAATAATCTTCCTTTTCTCTTTCATATGGTTTGCCACACATACTGTCTTTGCAAATATTATTGAAAAGACAGTCTGGTGCCAGCATAAATAGGATGACGATGGCCAAATTTACCAAGTTCTAGGTAGGGCTTCACTTTTTTTTTCTCTTGTGCATTACAGCCAAAGCAGATTCTCCTTTGGTGGGATGGAGTTAGAGGTACAATCATGGGTTATCACAGAATCACAGAATATTAGGAGTTGGAAGGGACCTCGAAAGGTCACCCAGTCCAATCCCCCCTGCCAGAGCAGGATCACCTAGACTAGGTCACACAGGAACACGTCCAGGTGGGTTTTGAATGTCTCCAGAGAAGGAGACTCCACAACCTCTCTGGGCAGCCTGTTCAGTGCTTTGTCACCCTCACAGTGAAAAAGTTTTTCCTCATGTTCACATGGAACCTCCTATGCTCCAGCTTGCTCCCATTTCACCTTGTTCTATCATTTGACATCACAGAGAAGAGCCTGGCTCCTTCCTCCTGACACTCGCCCTTTACAAATTTATAAACATTAATGAGGTCAAAATGTTATTAAGGTTATTAATGAGGTCATGAGGTTATTAAGATTATAAAGATAATCAATGCTTAATAATTGTTGAATTGCAAATTTCAGCAGCATGGATTACATGTATTAGTGGAAAATGCACAAGTTCTGTGGTAACCAGCGCTTCCCTGAGGCTCTGGGCTGGGAGCAGCAGGACAGAGGTTACCTGGGAGAGTTGTTTTTGCAGCCCGGTTTTCTTCTGCACAGGCAGCATGGAGAGGGAAGGTGGCTGGGGAGAGGCGGCTGCTGCCCAGCAACGTGGGCATTTTGCTCCTGGTCCCCATCCGTCCTGCGGGATCTTCCAGGTTGGAGGCCAGACCTGCCGAGTTACTTGCCAACAGCAGGCCAGGCTGAGACATTGTCTTTTCATGGATCCTTTGGGACTTCCAGTGGAATCTATTGCTGCTGGTTATCCCCTAAGCAAAATATATTAATTGGTTATTACTCTTCAGACTCAATTTTAAATATGTATAAAAAGATAAACTTAAATATGTCCCTACAGCATTATCTTCCTATTTCCACAATATAAAATACATTAATCAGATCAGTCTGCTATATTATGATTAATAAAAGCACCTGTCAAAATGAATGAAGAGAATATTCTTTTTGCATATTACACTTGTTTTTTTAATTATCTTTTCTTCATTGATTGCACAGCTCAGTTAATTATAGTGTGCCTTCTAGTCCTTACTGTTAACTGTAATAAGATCCTACTGTTCTTTTCCATAAAAAGGCTTCTTAGAGTGGGTAGCACAAAATGGTCTTAAGTGAATATTTTCATACATAAGCAGGAGAAGCAACAAAAAGCTTTTCAGAGTAGCCCCTGAAACAATGCCATGAATTATCCAGTGAAAAGTGTAGCATAAAACAAAGTGGTAGCTCTACTACCTGGTGAATTGTTGATTTGATTGTAAAAGGAACAACTTTGCTATAAGTCAGAATGAAAATGTCAGTGCTGTAAAAATTAATTTTGAAAAAAACATCTGGTTTTTATCTGTGCCATTACACAGAAACTCCATCTAGCAGAGTTCACTTTTGCGGCAGCATCAAGCCCGGTCCTGGGTATGTGAATTACAGTGCAGGATCCTTATCAAAGAGCCAGAATCTGCACAGAGTGCCTAGACATGAGACCCATTAGCCGTGTTACAAAGAAAGACAAAACATTAAGTAGCAATATCTAGCAGCTTATGGGTGATAGTATTTTTATATATAAAATTTAACTTTCATATAAAAAATCCCCATTCTGACACATCTAGAAATACATTAAAGAATATGCCTAAATTTAAGCAATTTTATAGCCTCACTTAAGCACATACAACTAAGCAAATATTTACATTCTCTTCTGAACTAGATACTTTATTGCTTTCTGCCCTATCTATGGTTTCTCAAAATCTTTACTTGTTTTTCTGCCTTTTGATGGTATTTATATCCAAACATGGAGCCGACTACAAAACAACCTGTGTGGTTATTACACATATAAACAAAACTGGTTATTTCAGATTTAACTGCGGATTAGTTTGGAACAACTGTGGCATAGGTGTCAGCACACAGATGGCCTTGTGCGCTTCAATTTGCAAAACTAAAAGCTACAGGACAAAATATGAATCCAAATAGCCACAAGACAGCAAAGCATGTGTTTAAGTATAAAGATGAATTTGATGCTTTGCTGAACTGGAATAAAAAACCAGATGTACTAGATACTTGCTGGATCAATTCCTTTTACTGTGACTGTCTGGCTAAGCAACATAAAAAGAGTCTGATACTTCTATTATCTTCTTGCTGACTTAGTAATGCCACCTTCTTTTCCACATTGAGCTTGCTCCTCTTCCTTAATGTTTGTTCACCATATTTGGCAGAAGAGCCCTCTTCATTCTCTGTTGAAAGGTCTGGGGATTTCTCTCCCAGGAAAACCTTCCAGAGCAAGCCAAACCCAGGGTATAATCACTGCATCATTACAATTTACAGGATGCTCTATTGCTGAAAATTATTTTGTGCTTTAATCATCTCAAGTAAACTTAATTTCTAATGAATGACAACATAACACTCAAGGAATTATTTTCCTTAATTATCTGCATCTGTTTCCCAGATGGTGATCATTACTGCCTCTTGCACAGCTTTTCAGTCAGATGACTCCATAAACTTTTTTACGGTGAAATATTAAGGGTTTGGGTTTTTTAAAAATTCTTTGTATAACATCATCCCACTAAAAATTTTACAGAAAACACTTCAGGAATGTTTGTTCTCAGTCCCACAACTTGATGTACTATATGCTTCCTGGTTTTTGTTTTAGTTTTATCATCCGTTCCTCTTCTGTTTCAAACCTGCTTGTTAATTGTAACTATAACAGTTTGTCCATAGCTGAAGACCACTCCTGAAACCAAATCCTACTCTCCATACACAAGTAGTCCCATTCATTACATGGATATATCATGTTTTCAGCAAAATACCAGCTTATAGCAACTACAGTGTTGAATTTACTGGCGTTGCTCTTGAGAAACAGGTCCTAAATAATTTTTGACACTTTAGAACATTCTATACAAAACTGTGTACTGAGCCCACAGTATTTTTTTTGTACCTGAACAGGTCACTGTCCTATATCAAGGATAAATGCACAAGATGGTGAAGAGATCTTCTATTCTATTAGCATATTCTTAGAGGTGGCAGTATCTTGAAAGATAATGATTTCTTCATTTCCTCCCCAGCGAATTAATTTAATCTTATTCTTGATTACTGTGGCTATTAAAAGTAAAATAAACAGCAGCAAATTCCAGTGTGCCCACAGTCAGACAGACCCATACTGTAAATCCTGGATTGGGCTAGTTCTCAAATGTAACGTTTTTATGAGTGATGACTATCTAATTCCCTTAGGAAAAAAGAGTCCTTCTGATGTTGGGTGAACTAATCCTGTTTTACCTGCCTATGAACCTAGATGGATGATGAAATTAATGAAATGCAGAGATTCTTTCTTCTAAGCCTCAACAAGAATCGGTCCAAATGATTACTTTGCTTTGAGCTGCTGCGGAGAGGTGATGTCAATACCTGTTACGCACATGTAATGGAAGTCTTCACTCAGACTTCACATTTTAATTATCATGCTCAACCATTGCAGTCCTTTCAGACGCAGTGGGTTTTATTCCATGAGGTGGTTACCTCAGTAGGCAGCAGGGATGTGTTTGTAGGGTGGCACCTGAACAGTGCCAGTCATCCCATCTCTATGCATTCCTAGGGGCAAGCACAGCAGTCCTGCAGGCTGATGGAAAAGCCACCATCAGAAAAATGGGTGAGGTCTTCCCTCTTCTTGTTGCTCCTTTCCGAGCAGTGGAAGCTGTAGGGGCACAGACGCAGCCTTGTCTGGAGAATGAAGCTGGACCAGCAGGTCCTGGTGACTCCTGGACCCAGCCGTGTGCCCCTACCTCAATGTGTGGCCAGAGATGGGCCTCCTGCTCTGGCCCTGCGCAGATTTATCACCTCCTGACACGCCTGCCAGGGTAGCACTGAACAAAAGAGATTCCTTTGCTCACATGCCACACATACCACTCCAAACCCGGAGCAAGGAGGTTGGTGGAGTAGGTAGGATGTCATCCCAAAAAGGTTTTATTCCCCTCAGTGTTTCTTTCTGACAGTCATTTTTATGTGCTACTTTATAATATTGGAATGATGTGAGATCACAGTGGGAAAGAGCAATGTTTGTATGTCACGTTAATAAAATTGTTCTGAGACAAAGCAGCTCTGGCTTGTTCCTGGTGTTTCTCACATATCTTATGTATCTTATTTATTCATATATAGCCTAGTCTGAGGAATTTTCTAGTTTTCTTTTCTGAAATGTGAAGTAAGAATAATAAGATCATGAAAGTGACATTTATTTTTCTATTACCACCTCTTAATATAACTGGGAAGAATAGTCAGAAAATGCTTCACACTTTCTACCTTAGGAGTAACACCGCTGTGCAGGAGAGAGAAGCAGGGGCATCTGCTGCTCTGCATTACTTTTGAGCAATGCCAATCTATAAAGAATGTTCCCTAATTTCATTATTGCCATTGGTTATGATCAAAGCAAATGCTTCAGATGAGCTCAGCTATTTTAACTGGTGCTTTCAGGGCTGTATTCTATGCAGTTTGAATGTGATTTAAAATGAAGTAAGCAGAACATTTCTAAAATGAGAGACAGAAGAAATCTTCACTGAAAAGCAAATGATCACACACATTTACTCACTGAAAAAAAGATAAAATTACAGAAACTTTTACATTATATTGCTAAAGAGGATACCACCTTTGCTAGTCCCATCTTCCCAGGCATTTGTAATGCCTCAGAATTCAGCAGTAAAAAATGGTAGATGAAACTGGATAAACTAAATGGAAGACTAGAAGCTCATAAAAGAACTAAATGTTCTCCAGACAGTGGTGAAATTTCTGTGCTTATGTCTACAACATAAAGCAGACTCCAGAATTTTTAAAAATACCTCAGAGAAATCTTAACTGGCTTCACTTAGTACAGTGACCCAACAAATTTTTCATCAAGTCTGTGTTTTCTTTTCAAGTTAGCATTAAACTTTAACTTGAAAGTATGATTGAAGCATATAGAAACTTTCAGTGCAGCACTCAGAGCATCTTTGTGCAAATGGGAGCAAAACCTCAGTCCAGGAGTCTTGGGTCAGTCTGCGACAGCTTCAGAAGAGGCCTCACCATGCAAAGATCGTACTTCTACTAAACTTCCTTGACAGTGAAACAACTGATATTTATAAAACTTTGCTTTAAAAATCTTAGTGAAATTTATGTAAATGCTTAGCATTGGCCCAGTCTTACTTCTGCAGTTGCTGGGTTCTTCCACTGAATGAAAGGCCCATGGAGGAACTTTGGACAGCCAAGCATCACATGTGGACACAGCTCAGTGTGGTGCTCCCAAGGTGTCAGATCATCTTTCTCTGGTCCAACCAAGTAGACACGCTCTGCCCTTTGACTTGATGGGGACTTTTGTGCATTGAGCACAGAGCAGAGATTCCCCAGGCTTGTGCAGGGTGATGTTTGACTGACCTGTGCAGTAACAGAGTGCTTGTTCTCCAAGAACCTGGCCTGCACGATTGCTTAAAGGAAAGCAACACATTTTGGTAATGTCAAATGTCATTTTACAGAATTTAATAAGCTGTTTGTGGATACACTGAATTTGTCAAAAGTACTTGCTAGCTCTGACTAGAATTGTAATGGCTGGAATAGTCACAGGGGATGATTAGATAATTAAATAAACTCTTGTGCTTGTAACCGTCACTTGTCAGGAGATAATAATGAGCATCTGTGTCACAGAACAAATTATTTTAAAAAATGAAATCAACAATATTAAACTTTACTAACAGTTCAGTAAGTCAATAGTTTGTGCTTGCTGGTAGAGGCATACAGTATTTTTCAGAAATAGTAAAGGCAAAGAATGGTGGCTGTGCCTGTTTCTCATGCATGGGTTAGGGCAGAAAGAACATCCTTAATTTCTGTTGGAATAGTTTCTTTCCCAAACATCATATTACTCATTCAGTCTCAAAATATCAGACACATTTAATTATATGGAGACATAGAAGGGCTTCACATTCTTTGGATTGTTACCCAACATGACTGATAAAAGAACATTTCACTGGTGTTTTGTGGTGTAAGTATTTCGATTGGTAAGTCACATTTAGATTTCAGAATTGAACTGGTTCTTGTTTCACTTCCAAAAAATCCTGTAACACTGACTTTAAGCTGCCCAATAACAAGGAGATCAATGGGTCAGAGGCCATCCTGGGATGCTGCTGGAGGACAATCTCAGCGGCAGGAATGAAACACGTGTTTAATTCTCAAACACCAAGTTTCCCTGCTGGGTACTGCCTGGGTTACACCAGATGCAAGTGAACTACTACTGTGGTAGTGTCAATGACTGGGGGGTCTCCAATGAAATAGAAATTGAACCCAAACTAAGATCTAACAAGGGTGTTATTGCTTTCAAGAACAACAGGGATGTTTTACAAAGAGTAGCAATTATTTGCAAAAAACTGTTATCTGGGTTTGATCCAACATTTATTCTTCATGTGGGGGGAATCTAGGATATTACTGTGGCAAGAGTTTTCATGGTTCAGATATGTGTCCCAAAAGGGGACAGAAAGCACCCTGCCAGGAACTTTTTATTAACTTAAATCTATTTCAGATAATTTAACTCTCTAAAAGAGAAACTCGGCAATCCTTATGTAAGGCAGAAATTAAAATCCTTAACAATGTTGTTTTTTGCAGTCCTTCACTGCTTGGTCAAAAGATTTTTCTTTCTGCTTCAGGCAAGCATGGATTTGGTGTTTACTGTGCATGTACTGATATGTTATTGTATGTTTGTAATCAAACTCCACAAAGACAGCTTAACACTCTTTTCTTGCTGCATAAGAACAAGGTAAGTAGTCATATAGACAGAGCCTAAAATAACTTGAAAGGTTTTTTTGCTGAAAATTATTGCTCAAGGGTCTTCTTACTGCAATCCACAGAAAGTCAGCAGACTACAAATTCTGGTTTATCTGGCTGCACATAACCCTGAAATACCCACATTTATTTATTTGTCAAACATATTGGCAAGAATCTCTGTGCCAACATTTATTAATAAAATCAACTCATGTCGATTCAGCTAGTTCAGTTTCACCCCCTCTCTAGGCATCTGAACCATCCAAACTGAGGTGTTGAGATTGTTTGATTTTGTTAAATAAGTAAATCTGTACATTAAAAACCCTGTAAAAACCTTGTTTTTCTTTTCTGCAATAAAAGCTACACAGGCGTTATCTAGCTTCTGTTTTTAAATAAAGAAAATATAGGTTCTTGAGGTAGTAATGTTCTTTGCTATTCTAGTATTGATTTTAATATTATTCTGCGATATGCAGGTTTTAATAAAATTTTCCAAGGGCGTTCTTTAGCTCATCTGCACTACTATCATCTCCCTCTTATGGGAGGTCTATGGTTTGTCATCCTATGAGATTCTTTTTCCGTATGTTTTCTGCCCAAGCTCTTATCTACACTCTTTATATTGGCATGATTTCATGGGAGATCCCATTTTCTTCAGCTTCCAGTATTTTCTCACAAAGTTTGGGAACTTACATGTTTTGATGCTTAATTGCACCACTGAAGGAACCCTATTACTTTTTGCCTTATATTTAATTTACCAAGATAGAAGGCTTTAGTAATAATACTTTGGATTACTGCCTTGCTTTTTCTTATCTCTTGGATCCTTAACATTTTCTCCTGGACATTTTTAAAAGTCTGTAAATACTTTAAGAAGCACAGGTAGTTGCTATGTGTAGGTTAATTCTCAGCTGAATAATGCCAGATACAGTGATGATTAATTAGGTCACCTCACTCTCTTGAGGCTGCGGTTGAGTGATTTTCTAAGGTGCTGGAGAAATGGGGTATATTGACCCTGGAATATGAGTCATGTAGTTGTAGCCTGCAAATATCGTTTCTATATTCAATATCTCCTGTTCTCTGATCACCATTCAGATCGTGTCCTAACAATCTAATGGCTGTCAAAGTCCACCTTTATGGCCTCATTGAAATTCTCTCCCCTTTCACTTTCTGTTTCCAAAATTTACTACAGACCCCTAAAAATGTTAAGAGAGTTGTCCTTGTGTGTGTGTGCATATAGAGGGTATCGTTGATATTCCTTTCAGGGTACCTTTGATACAAACACACCTGCTATCAGTATCTAACAGCTCATCTTTTACAAGAAAAAGCAAATGACAAAATAATGAAAATTTTACCCCTCTCCTATGGACAGTCGGCAGCATCAATAGCAGGGGAGTGCATGTGTCATCTTCAGGAATTTTCCATCACTGGTCTACAAATTGGTTTGTTGTAATGGGATACTGCTGTATTTATCCTTGCTAATATTTATTACTGTTGCTATTTTTAAATTTTCTTATTTTCCAACAGTGTCCTTTAGTCCTTTAATGTTTATAGAAATAAAATATATGTTGGCTGACTCACTGCATTGGAGTTTATGAGTCTTTCTGCTTTCCAGACAGACCTTTCTCCTGTTAGCCAGCTAGGCTGGTGAATACCGGCACCTGCAAGTGTGCTGGTATTCAATTCCTTGAATAAAATGGCCTTTATCCCTTTAAAACATAAGAGAGAACCAACATGCAAGGCAGTTTTTGGTCTGTTGCAAATACCAATATTACTCTTTGGTCCCCATTTATTAAGTTGAAAGGCATGTTTTACCTTTCCTTACTGTGTAAGGAGGTTTTTCTTGCAGTACTAGCCTGGATTGACTTGAGAGAACCTGTCTGAATATTCATCGGAGATTCATTCCTCAAAACCCTTGCTTAGAACCATAACTCAAGTCACCTGAATTATTAACCTAACATCACAAGATAATTAGAGATCTTTCAAAAATGACAAGCTGATCTCTCAAAAATGACATGCTTACATATTCTTAATTAATGTAATGTTGCTCAAGACAGGGAAACAAAGGAATTAATTATAAGAAGCAATAAAAATTAGACAAGTATCATAATTACATTTCAATCTATTTGAGTTATGTGCACCTCTCAGCTCCATTCAGCTTCAGGATGAGGAGAGAAATGCACACTGTTCTGTGTCCTTTGCTTCAGACATCTTGGTTCACACAGATTTGGCTCTTTTTGAGCTGGCTCTGGAATTTCTGAAGTGCTCTGTGAAACTCAGCAAAATCCCAGACTTGACTGTTGTTACTGAGACAATGTGACACTGAAACATTCTCCTTTGATACAAAGGTTCACCATCCAAATGTAAATGTGGCCATGAAAATTTAGGTGTTCATTGTTGAAGTCCTACATAGGGAGCTAGCACCAAAGAGACTTACTGTCAGAAGAGACTTGCTACAGCATTTAACTTAGCATCCTCTAGCCTTCAGATGATGAAGGAATAAACACAGATAAGAGATAGCTCATGGAGACAGACTTAAAGCAGGTCATGTTTTAAAGCAGGTCTGGAGGTTAAGAGGTATCTTATATAGGGTAGTTGTTTACAACATCCCTGAGAATTGCCTGAAATGATGGGGGTCATGGCTAGACCTAGATCAGCTTTATTTGACAGGCTACCCTGGCCTAGATCTTTCTTTGTTTAGTGCTTGCATCGTTCCAGGCAAGGTCACTAAAGAGATCAGGCTCTGTATTGACTGCTTGGTATGCAGATGATTGGTTTAGCAACGGGAAGCCTAGCTTCCCCTCAATGCTTGTGTTGAATTCAGATTGTCCAGTGCATTAGCAAATGAGTCCCAAAGAGTATTCCCCTGCACTTGGTCAGTCATAGCATCTCCCTCCTAGATGGATCGTCTCTCACAGAGTCTCAGCTATTTACCATGCAGAGTGCCTTAAATGCCTAGCTACCTATTTTCAGAAAATGAAGAAGAAAGTAGTATCTTTGAGGTCTCTATTCCCCTGCCAAACTTGCCATAATTGGCCTATGGGTTAATCTGGGAGATAAAAAGGTAGAGACATACATGCATCATGACCCTCATGGCCCTCCACACCTCATTTCCTCTAGCTATCAGCGCTCAAGAAAGCAGCTGTGCCAAGGAAAATGCCATCTCATCTAGACAAGACAGATCATATTTATTATGTAAATATGCCAAATCATATTATGAGTCCAATTCTGGGCTCCCCAGTTCAAGAAGGACAAGGAATTACTGAAGAGAGTTCTGCATAGAGCCATTAAGATGATGAGAGGACTGGAGGAAAGGCTGAGAGAGCTGGGTCTGTTTATCCCAGAGAAGAGGAGACTGAGAGGGGATCTTATCAATGCTAGTAAATATCTAAAGGGTGGTGTCAGGAGGACAGGATCAGACTCTTCTCTGTTGTGCCCAGCAACAGGACAAGGGGCAACGGTCACAAACTAGTACACAGGAGGTTCAGTTTAAACATAAGGAAAAACATCTTTACTGTGAGGGTACCAGAGCACTGGAGCAGGCTGCCCTGAAAGGTTGTGGAGTCTCCTTCTCTGGAGACATTCAAATCCCACCTGGACGCATTCCTGTGTCATCTTCTCTAGGTGATCCTGCTCTAGCAGAGGGGTTGGACAGGATGATCTTCAGAGGTCCCTTCCAACCCCTACCATTCTGTGATTCTGTGATTCATTTTCTCAGAATTAGAATCTGAGACATTCTTTATTTTTTCCCCCTCAGTCTCCATCTCTCTAAGAGCAACCCTGGCTGCCTCCTCTGCAAGGAGTCTCAGTGATCAGTGCATCCTGGGCTGGCTGCACTGCTTTCCAGACCCCATGGAGGGGATCTGCGTAGCACGTTATCTATGAGCACACTTGAGGTCCATGTCCACGCTGGACTGGGAGCCGCTATGGAGTTGGGCATCCTTTCCTGGATCCTCCAGAAAGATTTGACATCTGCGTGGAAACAGCTGTAAGACCTGAACCCACACACAAGGCACTCTGAAATGATCCAGGGACTCATGTTTATGCTCACCTTGGGTCTGAGCCGTCAGAGTATCCCAGGCAAAGCAACAAAAGTAGACTTCTCTGGGTTCAGAGGTCTCTAGAGCTTCACAGAACTCACAGTGATTGCACTGATCTCCATAAGTGCTTTTCAGTTTTAGTTGTAATTCACTGCATATTATTTACGTGCATAAACATTGTTTATATGTATATGCATTATTTATATGCATTATTAATAGGTAAACATATTAATATTGTACATAATTTATTTATAGAACTCTTGTATTCACTGTTATGAGATATTAATGCTGTGGTTACTACAGGATCTGAAGTAAATCCAGAATAGCACTATTCATATTGTTTTTAATTGGGCATCTGAAAGAGGAGTCTTCAGACTCTGATTAAGAAAATGGAATCTCACTGTGTCTTATTAGTAATTTCACAACAAACTTCACTAACCTGACAGTCCTTGTCTATGTCTCATGCTTAACTTTATCAACATTATTTTTAATATGCTACATTTCAGACTCTTCTTTCTTCCATTTTAACCAAGGGATAGCAAGATAAGGTTTAAAAGATCTTTTCAAGAATTAAAGAAACCACAAATCTTTGCCCTTTATCCCTTACTGTCAGGGGTCAGCCATAAGGGTTCCCTTACAAAATAAAATATCAAGATTTCTCATTTGATTTGTGTTCAGATATGTCTGGACGACCAGAGGAGAGGATGATTGTTATATCACAACGTTTTTACTGGCTTTTGATGGCATTGAAATCAGCCTAATAATTTAATTTAAGATTATGAACAGCTGTAGACCCATACAGCTAGGGCAGATTTAGGGTGGACATTCCAGAATTGCAAGGCAGCATGAAAAGAAGTCTATATCTGTTGAGCTGGAGGTGAAGAGACTCATATAGAGAATATAGCCTGTAAAAGGCAAGTTCACTGCAATAGGCATATGCTGCAACATGACAAGTCTTCAAAGCAGGGCCTCTGAATTTGATGTACTGGGGAGCTGGTAGAGGTCTAAAAAGAAGGGTGGAAGGGTAAGTTTAGTGCTTTGTGAAGAAAAGAAGAAGAAAAAGAAAAAGAAAAAGAATGCTTAGCATGAATCTCTGGAATATATGTCACTTTAGCTAAATAAAGAAACCCGCAGCATAAACACAAGACCTGCACCCACTTCAGAGGTGATTTTATGATAATATAAACAGGCTTCTGATGATGCACAAGCTGGCTTGGACAGCATAGCCCATTACTGCAAGTCATATTTGTTAATATTTGAATTATTCCTTTTAACCTGACTTTATAATCAGGTGGTGAGATGCTATGGATTTACCCTAATAATCCCTAGAGAGCTGTGCACGTTTTTAGCTGGCCATCGATCTTACTAATGACTGCATATCCCATCCATTTTGTGCTGCAGTGTGACAACGGATGGCTTCAGCAGTAGCTGTAGGTACCCTCTGACTTGGAAAGCCCAGGCTTCTAAGACAGCCCCTCTTCAGGTCTGCGTGGCACTTAAACCAGGGTACAAGTGGTGTGGAGACCTGAGGCTCTAATTAGAGCGGATGCAGAAAGATACTCATTCTGGTACACCCTATTTTTTTTCATTTTGAAAGCTGTTGTTTGTGTGGGACATTGCAGCCTTGTATTTGCATCGTGGAAATGGCTTTTGCATTAAAGCAAAAAGCAAACGAGGGTCTCTCAGAGGTAGCTGCGTGTCTTCACAGCAGAGCTATGAGTAGGTGATGCAGGAAAAAAAACAGTGAATGATAAGACCCAGCTGGCTAGCAGAGCCTTTCATTGATCAGAAATAGTAGGATGAGAGCAAGGATGTTTGTCCAAGGACTGTTGTGGGAATGTTTTTCAGAGTTCAGAAGAGCTCTTGCTCCTCTGAAATCCACTAATGGAAATATGTCTTGGGATAATCCAATTTGTGCAGACATTGCCATAAGAATCGCTTGTCTTTTTCCACCCAGCATCTCTCTGCCCTTCACAAAGTTTGACAAAGCACTTAGTGACCAGAGACATGGGAGAGAGTCAGGAGAGGGGGACTGAAGAACATAATTGCACAAGCTTCACCTTTAAAAGGACTTGGTGAATTTTATGCTATAAAACGCTGGAGAATAAAGAGTGATTAATTCAGTAATTATAGCCCAGAATTGACCAAATCCACTGCTTCAACCGCAGAATAAGCAATGCAGCTAATATCTAATGCTTGTGCAAATGGAAGTAGAAACTGGGAGATACTTTAGCTGGTAAAGAACTGTCCTGCATCTCAGAAATTAGGAATTTTTCTTTTCTTCCTTGGGAGAAGCAGCAGTTCCTCTCTCAGAAATTGCAAGTACAGGGACACAGGAGCAAGATACACTTGAGTCTCAAAAATACTGGTTTAAGTGTCTTAGCCACAAGCTTTCTGTTTAAATTAATTGGCAGGTTTGGGGTATGGGCAGAGATTTTCCCTGAGGTAAGGTAAGTAGGTGTCATTGTATGTTTCTATTTTGTAAAACTCATTCTGTAGCTGGAGGTCTGGCTTGTTCGCCAGTATCATCTGGGAATATCTTGCTTGTCAAAACACCCACAAATGCATTGTAATTGGTCAAGAACCTCCCTCTTCTCATAACCTTGTTCTCCTGTCATCTGCTTCCACTTGAGAGTTTGTGAAATGGTCTTGCAAGAAAAAAGCTTTTCTTTCAGTTTAATGGTTTTAAAGAGTATCTCTAATGTAGCAACCATAATTACATCCAAACATCAAGCATCTTACAAGTGAGGGGAAAAGAAAAATGAGTCAGACAGAAAAGAAGTGATTTTTCATACAGCTCAAGTTAAGACAGTCATCTAACAGATCACGACCTCTCCTCTAAGCACTTAAATTTTAATCAAGGAAGTAATGTTCCCAAGTTTTTGGAGTCAGAAGGCTTTGCGAAATATCAATGTTTATAGTGATTTCTGTTCAAAAAAATTATTCTCCTAAAATATTTTGCTGACCTCCATGACTATGTTCAAGTGTTCAAGGACCTGGCTCCAGAAAAACCAGGTGCTGGAAAGAGCTGACTTATAAAAGAACTTTGCTGAAAATGTTGATGACAGGCTACATTAAATCAGTTAAAACCAGTTTTAAATTATTATGAAGATTACATGACAGTGATGAATAACTAGAATAATTGCTATAAGCTTAAAACAGTTGTGTATTGTGATTTCCAGATTTTTTTAAAGTGTTGGAGAAGAACCATCAGCTGTTAAGAATAAATCTCATCCAGCTTTCAGATGACAGGTTGCAAGAAAGAAAAAGTATTTCCATATGGGTGGGCTGGGACCTGAGTACAGATAGCTGACCATCGAGGGGAATTCAATATCAAGACAGAGCCTTTCTGTCAAAATTTAATTAATAATGACAGAAAATATATAGCACAGATACAGCAAGGAAATATATTTAATTTATCTTCCTACTCTAAGTGGACTAGAACTAACCTTTAGCCTAGTTTTTGATACTTGAACCAGTGTGATCTTTTGTGATAATTTCTAGATATTGAGGTGAAAAGTTCACTGCTTTTACTGCCTGCCATGCATGATCATTTTTCTCAAGCCATCTTTCTTTCACATTTTTTGCACCCAAATTACACTAAAAATTCTAACTTATAAAGCAAAATTGTTACATATTCCCTAGATATCCACTAAAGTTTAGTGCTTTATAGAGTGTATTAACATACTAAAACTCCTCTAGCATTTTTTGTATACATTTCCTCTTTGATGTCTAGGTAAGGCGCAGTCTTTTATCCCTGTAAAGCACTCGGCGTACTGAAGCCATGGGGTATGGCTGGAGTCTCCTGCAGAACTCCAAAGAGCCTGCAGTACAGGCCCTGATGCTGGCTGTGGTCATCACTCTCTTTAATTCCCCTGTTGGTGTTCAGTTTTCATGGTTTGCTCCTTTTCATTGTTTGCTCCTCTTGTAATGAACTACAAGCTTCTGGAAATACATGATTTCATACATAAATGCACAGATCCTGAACTGAATGTTCCTGCCAGTCCAAAATTTAGGAATTAATACAAAGCCTTCTGCTGGCTTCGAAAACTTGAGTCAGTGGGATGGACATCATTTGATCATCTTCCTTACCAGAGGTTTGTTCTTTGATATTGCTATAAACCCCTCAAAATTGGCACAGTGGAGCTGCCACAGAAGCTTTAACAAGCCTTCTTCTCTGGGGAGTAAGTCTCACTCCCTGCCATGAGAGGCACATCTCCCATCTGCGTTGCCCAAACCCATCCCTTGCCTGCATCAGAGAAAGATCTGTTTCAGCTGTTCTGCCCAGGAAACTTTACCAACTTCTCAAACCTGTTGCTCAGCCTCTGTGCTAGGACCAGGTGTGCTGCCACAGGGTTGGTGCCATAAGGTTGATACATCTCACCATCCTGTGGGCGCTGGTTTTCTATAACATGGAGAAGACTGATGGCCACCAAGTGATTGACCAGCATGTCTCACTCTCTGTTTCTGAGGGACAGCCCATGCCACTGTTTATGGCCATGTCCCCATCAACAAATGGGCATTTTGGGCCCAGGTAGCACTAGACATCTGGATGAATAGCACAGGTGTCAGTACTTGTGGGTATAAAGGCTCTGAAGTGCTCTACTGAGAAGTATTCCTGTTAAACTGTAGCAGCACTGCCCCTCCTGGGGCCTGTGCCAGGGGAGAGGAGGTTACCCATACCCTCGGGGACCTCACCACCTTGACCCCACAGAGGATTTGCTGTGATGAAGGCCTCAGAGGCCACCGGCTGCAGCCATCATGGGCAGGAGGTGTGCATTTGACTACTCTGCTGCAGGGACTGTATGGCTGCTTCTGCATACTGAGGGTTGCTGATTGAGGGCGGACGACTGCAGACAAGACTGAACCACCTCCAGGGGTGGTGCTCATACAACGTGATACCAAAGAGTATGCGTGATGTGCCCAGAGGCACATCATGGGGCATGGAATGTATGAATGTGCAGAGCCCCCCAGGATCATTTTGGACACCTACATTTGGTGGAAGAAGCCAAACTACTGTTATCTTGACCACATGGTTTACAGAGAACAGTTCCTGAAAGACCCCTAAATTTGTTGTCTCTGACACAGCTAATTGATTTGCTATGAAAGGGCCTAGGAGCAACTTTTTTTCCTCACATCTGAAGTTTGCTCTTTGGTGCTGACACATCTTGTGGTATCACATTCAAATATGGATTCCATTTATTTTTTCTGCTGATAAATCTTAGGTTGCAGCTGTAACTCCCTGAGGATGCTTGAGCAGATCCAACATTTCTGGTATGTTCTTCTAAATTATTGTGGAGATAGAAGATTGGGAAAATAAAATCAAATAAATAGTGTCATTTGCTGCAGGCGAGAATGCTGTTTGGCTAGACCAAATGCCACTCATGTTTGTTTGGCTAATAAATGCTTGTTCCACTATGTGAGACAAAACTTTCTCTTGCACATCCCAAGATTAACAAAGCATGTCTCATTCAGTGTCAAGTCTCTCTCTCTCTCTTTTTATTTTAATTAGCAATCTACACATTAACAAACATCAAACAAATTTCAGACTAGTCGTCAAAGAGAAGTTGATTACCAAATCAACCCTTCTGGATGTAAATTGACTAACTGCCAAAATCCCTCCCATACTTGTCTTCTGAGGATACTGTAACAGACACTCAGTTAATGATGGAAAACTGTAAACCTAATTAACAAGAGAAATTTTATTTTTGCCATTCCCCATTTAATAGGGGCTCTTACCAACAGGAGACACATAAGAAGCTCAGATGTGTAACCTCAGTCAGCTTTTATTACTGTATTATCAATAATATATGTGAGAAAATCCTCTAGGATCCTACCTCTGCTGTAATCTTCATAGTAGTGACTCGTCAAAGAGACAGTGGCAGCTCTGTGTTTCTAGGACACATTTCAAGTGACTAAGAGCAGTTTGAAGATGATCAGTATCATATGACTGGATATTTTCACTGTGCAGGAAAGATGTCAAAGCCATTACACAACTTGGAAGAAGATGGTATTAGGTGGACCCCAGAGTCCCTTAGGGAGTTCTTGCTCAAGGGACTGTCCTCACACTGCTGTCTGTCCTCTGCCATTCCATTGGGTTAGTCAGCACACAGCTCCTAAAACATCCTCCATCTTCATAAAGAGAAATGAGCTCTGCTATGAATAGATGGGAGACAGGGTGACTTTATGTGCACAATTGGATCAGTCTGATCTGACTTCCTCTGACTCTTTAGGCTGGCTTTTTAGGATCATGCTTTCTGGAGAAAGTAGTTATAGGACCCTGGACATAAATGCAACACAGAGAGAGTAAAACAAAGTGGATTAAAGAGAATGACAGATCATAGGAACAGCACAGCCATTCTGCTCCCAGCTCAGGTGGCTCAAGAGATGGCCTCAGCCATGGTTTGCAGCTCTTTCCTGAGTGCTCTTCAGCTATCCCAGACTGGGATGTGGTGATTTTGGAAAGGTGAGGCATCCTTCAAGGGTCATGTGTGGGGTTGCTGTGAGCAAACTGCCCCTAGCTGCCACTGGTCCATCTGGCTGCAGTGGCAATGGGGACCATGAGCCAAGCTGCCAGTCAGGACCCTGTGTGGTCTGGGCTGGACTGAAAGTGTCTGGCTGCATTGAGGTAGTGGTGGGTGCTTCATTTTGGTAAGCCATATGGCTCTATGGATGTGCACCTGCACTTCTGCCTCCTGAGGTGGCAAGAGACACTTCAGCTGGAGCGATGTATCCTCACTTCTGGCATGCAGACACCAGTGCCTTCTTCCTTCCCTGCCTGATGTTGCCTTCTTGGAGCTGCCATGCTCCTCTCCATGACCATGAGGATATTTCTGCATGCTGCTGAGGGTACATCTGATGTGGCCTGGGATGGAGTGGAAACTGGGGTTTTGTGCTCTAAAGCACAGCCTGGTGCTGTTTTACTCAGCAGTGTGGTAGTGTGAATGCATGCACCACACAAGTGTAGAAGAAATATCCATACAAGTTGTAACTGGTTGTTTAGAGATGGTAGAGGTTTTCAGTGCTTGCCTTGTGAGAGAACAAGAAAGCTCTTGCCAGCTTCCTGACATTGATTTGGATATTACCTACCTCCCAGAAAACTCTTTTGTAGTATAAACTGTGCAAGGTCTGGTCTGAGACCTCTAGATCATAGAGAAGTGGCCACTAGTAGATGATGGGCATGGGGCTATGGGATAAGAAGCCAGCAGTCTGACTGGCACGGGGCAGCCGGGGACCTCCCAGGTTGAGCCAGGGCCCACAGGGGCATGAGCATGCTAAGGATTTAGCTTTATTTTTGCAAACAGCTGACTGCAGCCCTGGACTCCCTAGCAAGGTGAGTCATCTGCTTTTAGATGGTGTTCCTTGAGGAGTCATCCTCACTAGCTGAAGGCAAATCAAGGCAAATCAAGAAGAGAGGCTGAGACAGACTTTCTAGGGACCTGTCCCGCTCTTTCCCAAGTGCGTCATTGGGGCAAATGCCGCTGTTTTTCTCAGAGCTGCACAGGGAAACTGCTTCTACTTGAAAATCCATTCCTAGATCTTGATGGTGTCCCATTAAGCAATATGGGAAACCAGGGAATAGAGACATTGTGGTTGTGTTTTCATTTTAGGACCAACTAATGAATAATGTCACTACGGTTCCTGTGCTGCTGCTGTATCCCCTAATGACATACTGATTTAATAATCATAATGGCCTTCTACCAAAAATAGAATTTACTGCAATTAAAGTAATTTTCTGCTCAGGATGTATAGCCTATGTTTTGGCCACTTTGAGGGAATATATTGTAGTTACCTTCAACTATGTTCTTAAAAGCAGTGTTCAAACTTTGCTGCTACAGGTGAACTACATCCGCTCAGAATAATATAGAAAAAGGTACAGTTAAACCAATGTGTTTCAAAAGTTAATGCCTTAAAAATGGAAGATGACAGCTCCTTCAAAGCATTTTACAATTTTGGCTGTACTTATGAAATATCCATGCAGTATAAAAGGAGCAAAAGAGAGATTGCTATGCCTTGATCATAGGCCAAGGAGATTTTTACAGCCTTCCTACAGCTGTTTAACTTGCTGTTTGCAACAATTAGTCTGATAATATAAGGTTTCTCAATCAAATTGCAAAGCACATTAATAATGTATTTCAATCAAAAGATACGCACTCAAAATATGTTTATAATTTAGTTTCACATCAAAGTGTCAAGCTTCCTGCAATTATGTGCAGAAAGCTACTAAATCCAAAATCCCAGAAGTGCTGGGATTCATCTCAGTAGAAATTACTTTGCTGGAGGACTCTACTGAGGCACAGTACAAAATTCAATACACAAAGATCAAAACAATTTAAAATTCACTTCTGTGTGAACTGAAACATCATATGTTAAAATACTTTACTCCCCTTCCCACAAGATGTATATTTAGTACCTTCACAATTTTATGCTGGCTGAATTGATGTTTGCTGATGGAAGAAAAATCACATTTGTTCAATTACACTTTGGGAACAATCTTTGCTTTTTGGAGTAAGGCAAATGGCTCAACATGATCCTTTTTGCTGTTTGTTTTCTGGTTTTCCCTAGATCCTTCACTTGTCACTGCTGTGAAGTGAATATCTAGTAGCATTTTCATTGTCAATGTCAGCTGGCAGGCTCCTACTCAGAATCACAGAATCACAGAATCGTAGGAGTTGGAAGGGACCTCAAAAGATCATCCAGTCCAACCCCCCTGCCAGAGCAGGATCCCCTAGACTAGGTTGCAGATGAACACGTCCAGGCAGGTTTTGAATGTCTCCAGAGAAGGAGACTCCACAACCTCTCTGGGCAGCCTGGTCCAGTGCTCCGTAACCCTTACAAGTAAAAAAGTTGTTCCTCATGTTCAGATTGAACCTTCTATGTTCCAGCTTGCTCCCATTTCCCCTTGTCCTGTCATTGGCTGTCACTGAGAAGAGCCTGGCTCCTTCCTCCTGACACTCACCCTTTACAAATTGATAAACATTAATGAGGTCACCCCTCAGTCTCCTCTTCTCCAAGCTAAAGAGACTCAGCTCCCTCAGCCGCTCCTCATAAGGGAGATGCTCCACTCCTTCAATCATCTTTGTGACTCTGTGCTGGACTCTTTCAAACAATTCCCTGTCCTTCTTGAACTGAGAGGCCCAGAACTGAACACAATATTCCAAATGCGGTCTCACCAGGGCAGAGTAGAGGGGAAGGATACTCCTGTATTTTGCTGGTCTAATGTTTCCCTCTGCAAAGCTACAACCACCTATAGACTTTTTCTGGACAATCTGGTGAGCTCAGCTTCTATTTTGCTGTACTAGCCTGTCTGTCCTGCAGGCCTGCCTGGCAGGAGGTCTCTGCAGGAGGCTCTCACTAATTCTCCAACACAAATACCCTCCACCAGGGTTGGGACACTTCGATGCTGTGTGCCAAAGACCAAAGGGCCAAGAGGTTGTTGAGGATGAGGTGACCAGTGGGTGAGGTGAATTGGTTGGCCCAAGGACTTTCTGTTGATGATGGTCACTCTTCGTACAGGTCCCTCTATGGGGAAGTTGTGGATGTGGACAGGAGAACTGATGCCATCATATGTACATGGGATAACTCACACTGGATCTGAAACTTCTGTGTGAAGAAGTGCATTTTAGGAGCTTTTCTGAAACTACTGTGGTGAATAAATCCATTCCTTTTAGTAAAAGAATAGCCAGTTTTATGGAAACTTGCAGACTAAAGCTGCTGCAACTAATTCGCTGACAGAAAACTCATCTTGAGGTAGAGAAAGCTGCAATGGCTGCAACTGTAGGATGAGAACTATAGAGAAATATTTTATGGTGGCTCTACAGGCAATTAAATAATTGCTGTACTTCAGCACACTCTAAAGGCAAGTAGTAAACAATGTAAAGATTTCTTAGTCTTACATTTGTAAGTTTTTAGTTCAATGGTAATATGCTATGTAATTTTTTTTCAACAGAAATGGTTAGGTGAATCATTGGTTCTTGCAAAGGAATGAAAAAACTCAGCCTTGTTTTGTATGGCCCTTCCTGTAGCTGTGAATCATTAAATTATACAGACAAGACTGCTTAGTATAACCCTCACAATGTAGAAGCCTTTTGCAGACAACATTTCTATGTTAAAGGTAATAATTACAGCTCCTTTAGTTGAGAAGCCTGGAATTACTGGACCAGATTATGCAAACTTAAGAAATTTAAGTTTTAAAGTTTTAATAATTTACTTAAGAAATGTAGCCATTGACCGTGGAAATGTGTAGGAATTGGGAAGAGGAGATTTTTAAATGGGAAGTCTAATGGACTGAAAAAATGAAGAGTATTTTGTTTCTTTTTTCTAAGAGATTTTCAGATGGGATTAGTCCACGGCAGATTCTATCAGAATAGCTCAATACAGAGAGTTGCCAGAGAGATCCTAAAGGCCTGTTAAAGCTGGTTCACAAGTCTGAATTTGACAATTTCTCACTGTATTTATTGCTGTATCCCTAAAAGTGGCCATTTCTGCTCTTCCTCTCCCTGTCACATCCTTCCTCCATCCCACACTGTCCCATGGCACTGCCCTGCTCAGGAGATGATGTGCCCTGGTTGCCAATCTGGTCTTTCTTTGGATGTAAGGCATTTTCATAGAATCATAGAATCACAGAATGGTTTGAGTTGGAAGGGACCATAAAGATCATCCAGCCCAACCTGCCATGTCTGGTGGGACACCTCCCACCAGACCAGGTTGCTCAAAGCCCTGGCCAACCTGGCCTTGAACACTTCCGGGGTGGGGGCAACCACAACTTCCCTCAGTGTCTCACCAAATTTTGCTTTGCTCTGTCAGAAGAAGACACTTCGCATTTGTGAAGGTGTCTTCATGCTAACCACCAGTGTTTTTTAATGAGTCACTTCTAAATAAGATGCCTACAGTGTGTTACTGTGTGAACTAGGCACTTGGTCGTATCATCTATGCACATCCGATGCTGAGATTCCTATCTGAGGGAGACACTGTTGCATTTAGAAGGGACTGTTTGGTGAGCACCGTCATGGGAAACTCATGGGTCTATGTTTAAAGGTGTGAAAGAGAGAGAGAGGAGAGTGAAGATCAGAAAGCATGGGATTGCCTGGCCAAAGGTTGGCTTCTATGGTGGCAATGCTGAGCTTTGTGATGAGAAGGGGGACAGAGGGCTGTGCTTCAATGTGTTTTGTCCACACAAGTATGATCTCTCAGGTGAGCTGCTTCTCTGAGCTCTTCCTTTATCCCTTCTCTCTCTTGCTACCCAAATCTCTTGTTTCTCCTTCCCAAAGTCTGGAAATACTAGTGAATCTCTATAGTGAGCATGTGCAAACATGAAAAAAAAAGACAAATTCAGTCCTGTCAAGACAAAGCAAAAGATGTGCTTTAAGAAAAAGATGGATCCTCAAAGCACATTCTGTCATTCAGGACTCTAGGGGGAAGTTCAAGCTAAGAACCTCTCAAGCGTAGTAGGCTTCGTGAAAGAAGAAGGTTTTATAGAGCTGATTCCTAAATCTTTTATAAGGTGGATCACCCCTTACAAAGTGCTTATTTTGCTCTATTAACTAGAAAGCCATACAGAGACCTTTCTGGCAATCCTGAAATCAACCATGCTATAGAAGATTTCCTATTCTTCATACAAAAGAGTGTGAAATGGATGTAGATAGTCCATTGGCACTCACATCTGTTCTGTGAAGAACAAGGTCAACTCTGGTTTAGCAAATGAAGCTCTTACACCATATGTCTTGCCAAATGGATTGCTAAGACACTTAATGACTTAGGAGTTAACAGTAATAAAAATAGATTTAATACTCCAGACTTCAGCACAACCTTCTCCTGGGAAAAGAGTGTCTATCATTGAATATACAAAAATATTTTTAACAAGGCTGGAACATTACCAGTAGGTATTTGAACTGCTTTTGAAATCCAAAACAAATTGAGTACCTATACCAGTAGGAAATTACACACTTAAATACATTAATTGTAACCCACTGCCCACCAGTTATTTATATATCTCAAACTAACCAGTGCTTTGTGAGCTTTTACACATTAAGTGTCTGGCTGAAGTGACTGAGATTTGAAAGTTGCAAGCAATGGTATGGAAAGTCATTGTTCACTGCTAGTGCCATGGTATATAAAAAAATCTTCCCTCTGCTTGCATTTAGGACAGATTATTTTATGCTGTGTATTATTTCATGCTGTGTTATTTTCTGTAAAATTCCCTAAATCTTATAAAAGTTGTTTCTTTCCATTTCCCCACAACAGCTTATGATCAGAGATATTACAGTTGCTGTCTTATCTTAATCTTTAATTATTAAGATAACAGCAACCTAAATCTGCTGTAATGAGGAATGGAAAGGAAATATTTTTGGCAAGAAGATTTAGAGAAAGAAGGGAAGGGAGAGCTCCTTATCCTTTTTAAAAAGAAGCACATTGTGGCATCCTGAAGCATGCCACCGTTGTGCAGGGCAGATGGTGCCTGAGCATATTCAGTGTGGAGCTGTAACAATTTCATTTGCCAAGTGTGAGAGATTTTATTAAAACCATTCTAAAGTCTGCCCGTTCTAAACCCCAATCCAATATAGATGGGAGGCAGATTTTACCTGTGAACTGAAATGAAGATTTTGGGCTTTTAACATGGTTTGTGGTTTAATAAAGTAGTCTGATTCAGTATTAATATATTCCATGATACTGCTAAAAAATGGATTTGTATCTCTGTAGTCTGACATCTGACAGTGTCTAGACAAACTTTTATCTTCTTATTAGATTTCTCTCACATAATGACTGGAATTTGATGCTTATACTGTATTAATTTTAAGCTAATTGTACCCTGTCGTAACTCAGCTGTATTTGCTTACTTGGTAGCTTCTTGTAAGACAAATATGATCCATATTTATTGCTTCTAATAAAACCTTTAATTTTCACTTTTTATGGTTCTGGGTGACTAGATGTTTTTGTCTGGGCTGAGGAGAGAAAGATGCCTGGGATGACACTGAGGAAGTTTTGGAGTCTGAATATCTCCAGGGCCCTGGACTAGGCAAAGGGAGGCCTCAGGCTGGCTCAGGCATCTACCAAGGGAGCAGCATAACTGGGAGGAGACAGGACCATGGAACCAGCTCTTCCCTATCCTCTGGTTAATGGGATGGTAACTGGTGTGGTGCAGCTCACAGAACTGTTGCTAAAGGAATGGGAGAAAGGATGAGGAGGAGCAGGTATAGTCCCTGTCACTCCCTTTGAGCACCCATCAGCATTTCAGATGTAAATATTTTGCTTGTCTCCCATCTGCAAAAGCTGGTTTGGAGTTTGCTGGGCAAGGGAGATGACAAGCGCAAAAATAGTTTGCTGCTTCTGCTTGAATACAGTGTGCTCTGTAGGATCTGACATTACGTCATGTTTCTGCAAGGTGCGGCAGCCCTGGAGGAGCGTACGCGCTGGCGTACTGCTTGCCTCCATGGGCAAACACCAAATTCAGTGCAGGCAAGGCAGCTTCAGCAGCTGAGACTGTCACAGCACCTTGCAGAGGAAAATGAGTAGAAACAAACACCTTGCTGAGCATTTTAAGCTCACTGCAACTCTGATCAGGGCTGGCTAATGCTATTACCAAACAGAAATCCAGCAAGCCACGTTTACTGTGTTAAATCCTATAAAGGCAGACATGTGGCTTCTAAAGACATAAAATTGCCATGAAGTCTCAAATGTTTTGGAAATACTAAATAATTCCATTCAACTAGTCAAGTACCACTTGCACATTGGCATACTTCTTGCTTTCTTCCTGGTGATTCCCAGGAAATGGATGTCAGAGGAATTATCGCTTCAGCTGCACAACCAGAGTCCAAGTTCTGAGTCTTCACAAACTCAGTAACTAAGCCATAGGGCTTCCCAGTGGTTTTTGCCTGGGATTCATCTGCTCCAACTTAAGTGCTCCCCTCTAACTGGTCCTCTGCATTTCTGTGCTGTGCGGTTGCGCTTGGATCAAGATTAATTCCTCCACACATTCAAAGAGACTTGTCCCAGTTTCTCATCCCTCTGGCACAACTCCCTTCAGTCTTACCTAGCCTAGATAACCTATTATGCCTGCAAAGTTATGTTACACACAGTTCATGACAGTGCAGGTCAGCAACAGCTGCTTTTCACCCAGATCAAAGATATTACTTCCAGAGATCAAGCGGGGGGGGTGATGAATTCTCAGATTCTCAGACAGATAGCCTAAACTGTATCAGTGGAGTGTTGTTCCCTAAAGGGCTCAGAGGATATTTCTTCACTATCTCAGGCTGCAACTCAGCATCACAACTGCTGTGAGATTGAGGATGGACACAGGAATAGCTAAGGTGAAGGACATGGGGACTGTCTAGCTTCAATTCCTTGTGTGAAACTCTTTTCAGAATAAAACGTGACTGGTTCATTGTCTGTGTCTGCACTTTCCTTCTTACAGCTATGGCTGTAAAACTGTAAGCAGCAAAGTGAGCCTCTTTCCTTAGATGGCAGGAGCCTGCTTGGTTTTGTGACCCTGGATATCTTCTTAGGGTTTTTCCATTCAGAGAGTTGTTTGACTTTGCCCCAGTGGTCTCCATTCTCATTTTCCTTCTGTTCCTTGACATTGTCCTTTCTCAGGTGCCTCACTTTCTCAGGAGTGTCTGTTGTTTGTTACATGCCTATGTCTTGGCTGAGGATATGACAGCTCTTTGTGACAGCCACAGGACACCCTCCTGCTCTTGGCCATGCCCTCAGAACACTAGCCACAACTCTGTCTAGTTTGTAGACTTCTATAAGGAGGTCTCAATTTGCACTGAAGTAGTAGAATAAGTGGGGTCTTAATCACACAAGCAAAACTTGCGTGAAAGATGCTTACCATAGAGTCTGAGTAGGCCCATTAGTCCTAGATATAGTTGGGAATGCAGGAGGCTGTGTCTGGAAAAGATCGTCTCTAAGAAGACATTTGGCTAATTAACTGCCATGCTGTTATTGAGTTTGATTAAATTAAACTGTTTGGTGCGGAGATGGTTGAGCCAGATAATTGGAAAGTAAGTGAAGAGATGGTCAACTGTGGTGAGCACTGGAAGAAAAGAGTGTGTTTGTAGCCCAAAATTGTGTATGAGAAATGACAGCAACATTCAGGGAAGGAAGTTAGCACAGAGACTCACAGACGAGCTGAGGGAGGTCTAGTCAAAGAACAGGGAGAACATTTAGTACCTATTCTGGTATAAGCCATGTTGCACTAACTATTTCCCTTCAAAGTGAGAGCTTCTACTCTGTATTACAATACCAAACTCATTAATATCTTAGTATAACTTCATGCCTTTGTTCCAGTACTGGCAGCTTTATGAGAACACTCCTTTCTCCCTTGAATCAACTTCAATATTTCTTGAATGATTTTGGGAGGTGGTCAGTGCTCCAATGATTGTGTGAAATTCTACATTCTGTGGGACAGTTGTGCAATGGCATCTATTTTTAAGCTGCATTTCTCATACATATTGCAGGAAAGCAGCATTCCACAGCCATTTGCTCCATTCAGAAACACTTTGATGTTGTTAACTGCAGTAATTCCTGTGTTACCTAGGTGATCTATACACAGTCTGTCAAGTTACTGGATTTGCCCAAAGGGAAAACATTTCAGAAGGCACTTTTGAGGATGCAGTTTTACAACTGGCCTAACTTAATCTAAGACTTCTCTGCTACCATACGTAGGAGATCCTTGGCTGGAAGGGCTGGGGAGGATGAAGCTGCCCCTTTTGATGGCAGACTGGTTCAAGACCACGTACAGTTTCATCATTTCCATAACCTTAACTGCACAGATGAGAAGAGTAGACTTACCTTCTTTGGCTCCATTTATTCCATCATTCACAGTCGAAGCATGAGAGGATTTTTTTGACATTGTGCTCCATAGACACAAAAATAATGTGCACAATTTTTTTCTGTTCTTTTTCTCTTCTGGGCTTCAAATTGAATTTCATTTTATTACAATCAGCATTTTAGATGCAATGGCTTGATAGTTTTCTGCCTTGGTCTGTGTCCCAGAGGTTCTTGTCTGATCAAAATTCTGCATGATAAAAGCGTTCTTTTATCTGTGTACTATTTATCACACATGATGAAGCTCCTGTTAAATTAGGTACACTATTTATGTCTCTTAATGGACTTTAACCATTCTCTGTTTTCCCTCTGACAGCAGCTTTTACTTTTATCTCAGGTCTGAAAAATCCTATGTTAGTATTATGGCTATGTGATGAGAACAGACTATGTGATCATATGAACTTTGTTACATTTTACATGTCAAATAGACATTTTAAAAAATATATCAATATTTTAGAATTCAGAATACTGGAACTGTAGCTGAACAGCAAAATAGGGCAGCTAAAACTTTCTGTCTGCAAATATCTATTTTTTGATTAACAGAGGCAAAATTACTTAATGCTTGTCTAAATTGCTTACAGAGGAAAGCTTACATGATTGCCTTTTTTACTTTCCTATAAAAGTTATTGTAAATGTATTTTGTATATTCAGTTTGTATACTGTTTATTCTTCCCCAGACTGTGATGATTTCCCACTGTTTTTCCGAAAGAACTGACTAGAGTCACAGCTAAAGCAGAAGAGGAGAGCAAAGTTATATGTTGGCTATTACCAAAACTTGATTTGAAGGGGAAAGTTTCTATATTTTGTAAGGCATGATTAAATTTCTTGTGACTCATTTTCAGCTTGAAGTTTTTTAACCCAGACTAATGTGAAGTCTGACTGAAAACTTTCAGTCTTTCTCCGTGTAGGATAAGATAGCATCTCTAACAAACGTGATACAGGTCATCTGGAGGCTCTGCTCCAGACATCTCCTCTTTTAAACAGAGGCTGGTTTCACTGCATTGTCTCAAACCCAAGTTAAAGCCTTGCTAGAAGGGCAAAGCTCAATTATAGACAAATTCTCTGTTTTAGTAGGAACTTAGATTTGGGAGCGAGAGTTAATTTTCATTAATCATTTTTTTTTTCATGGAGGTCCTGCTAATCTAACTCCAAGCGTTTCAATAAAACGAGTGTTAAGATAAGTTATTGGCTCCAAGCCTGGAGTAGTAAGTAAGGTGTACAGAAAGGGACAGTACATACATGCCTGAAAGACCCCTTCAGATGAAGAGCATTTTCTAATAATTTAGTATTTTCCTGCTAATGAAGAACTAAGGGTTTTCTGCACATCTCATCTTTCAAACTACATGTCTACTTACCCATGGTAATCCCAAGAATCTAACAAACTACAAAAATAGGGACTGCCTGTGTTCTCTTTCCCGATGTTCCCTAATTTAGAGATCGTATGGTTGTTTATAAACCTTGCTTTAGGGGTATTCACAGAGGTGCACACAGATAAACAACCAAGGTTGTTTCCAATGTCACAAAGTTTTCTTCCTCCATAGACTGTCACAGTTGCCTGGAACAATTAAATGCTGGGCCATAATGATGTTCTTAAGCTGTGAGAAGCCTTGGCTGCTGCCTCTGTGCACTGGTGACTGGAGGAGCCATTCTTACATGCATTGCTAATGGGTACAAATTATTTGCCAGACACTGGAGTGGACAGAGAGAGCAGCATGAAAATTATGAACTAGATGGGATATCTTGTGTATTAAGCCTGAAAGACAGCCTGGACGTGTGCAGGTTGAGTCTGTCCTTCTCTGGGTGCCATTCTTCCAAAAAAACCGAGCTCATGCATCTTCTGATAGCCACCATAACTTATAAACTGTCTGTTATACGGATGGGTTTCTAAGACTATGGCCGGGCAAATGTATGCCAAGATGTATTGTCCTGGCAGCATGCACTTTGCCTGAATTACAGTCTATTGGGATGATGAGCCATCTCTTTTACTTATCCTATATGTCTTCATTCTCTTGCATAATAAATATAAACAGGTTTTCCATGGTATTCCTACTTTTCTGACATGCAACATGAAATAACACTACTTTTTTATTAGGAATACTTTATGTTTTACAGCACATGCACATAATGAGCTGTAGTTTTACACCTGGATGAGTTTTGGCTTTACAAAGTAGGGGCATCTCAAGCTGAGCCCACAATTGACCAAGTACAGTAGGATGCGCACTCTTGACAATATATTACAGAATTTCAGTGCTGCAAAGACATTAGTACCTGGGGCAACAAGGATTATTTAGGCTTGAGTTCACTTAAATTCCTTTCCTGAGGGCATATCAAGGGAATGAAATGAATGATTCACTGGTAGGCAACTGTCAATAAATACTAATGAAAAATGCAACAGTTACAGGAAGAACAAACAGAAGCCCCTTTTAGGAGTGTAAGTTGCTAAGTGAGAGAATATTTTTCAATAGACAACCATCTTTAAATTGATGCTGATTCCCAGGCGAAAGATAGGATACACTAAAGCTGCTGGAGTAAATCACAAGTCTCAGCTTTAATTCACAGTAATGTATTTATAGTAATACAGTGGGTATATGCAATCACACAACCAAGAACTGCAGTGCTATGAAACTTTCTTGGTTTGGTTTAACCAGGAAATGTATCACATTAAAAAGGGATTAAAACCCTGCTCTGCCTGAAATTATAGGGGACCTCTTCAAAGGGACATGTCTCCAAATTCAGGGTGTCCCAGCCAGTTACTGGATCCCATTTCCTGCTACAGAGATCTTTGCCCATGCTGTCTACAATGGACTTCTATGAGATGTACCCTCTCCCTCATGGCCATGCTTTGCCAAACTTGTTATGCTTAGGCTACCAGCCACTATATTAAATCATAGCTGATGGTGTACCGAACATCAGCCTGTATACAAATACAGCTATTTTCTTGTTTGTTGTGTAGACTTTCTGACCCAATTGTGGCAAGAAAGATTGAATCTTACTGCTTTTAAATATATCTTGCCAGATTCTCACCAGAAGGAAAAAGTCTCTTGTAATGCTTTTGCCTGCCCATTATTATGGCTATCTTTGTACTCACAACTCAATTTTCTATCTGTAACCCAGAACCTGACCCCTTGATACAGCTGAATGAGCTAGGAACAACCTTTTTCCTTTGTGAAATGAGTGCATCACAGCAGCTTCTTTAAATGGCTCCTAAAAGGAAGACTGCACACCAGCAACCCCTCTTCCATGTTTTTTATAACGTTGGTATATTTTTCAGCTCCTGCTACTATTCAAGTTTTGAGAGGTAGCTGCAATAGCCATAGTTGAACTGCCTCCAGAGAGTTTGGGACATTTTCCTTTAGATCCTTCTATTTTCCTCTCCCTGAGCACATCATGAGTTCACCCAAAACCACTCTCGATGAGCTGCTTCCAGCAAGGTGAAAAAGGGAAAATACCTTGTACTCACTGCACTCTTCTGCAATAGCACTGCCTCATCCTTGTAGACGGATGTGTAGCATCCATTGCACACTGTCCCAGCCTCCTCTTGTCTCCATGAACCAGCCAACAGATTTTCAGGAGTATCCTCCTTCAGCAGCCAGGCTATGTTTGCAGTCATTACTGCAGTATCCTGATCTGTCCTGGCGTCATATTTTCTCCAGAGCAGGCAAGGAAATGCATGGGCAGGAAAAGGGACTCACATTCCTTCATTGACAGACAAAGCCAAAGAACCCTTGAACATGTCTCTGGAACAGCAAGGAACTTGTACACTTTTTTTTAAATATAACTTGCCTTTTCTCTTTCAGGTTTGTTGGGTTTCTAATGAATAGTTGTCCTTTTATCATTAATGTTCTTAGTCTTGACGATCCTTTCTGGTGACATATTGAAGTCTGACAAATACAGGCTCTGGAACAACCCAGTGGGACTAGGATTTATTTGGTTCTCAGATCTGGAGGTAAATGGTTGAGCCTGGAGCTGAAGCTAAGCAAATGCCACTTGGGTGAAAACATACTGGTTGATTCAGCTAGGGCTGCATTACCTGAACACTGGGGGATCACTACAGGTGTTTCACCTACTTTAATCTTGATTGGTGAGAGAAAGCACATGCTTATCATTGAAGGCAGAATTTTTCTGGAATACACAAGCAGAGCCATGGCAAAGCCTTTACAGGGGATACTGGTGAAAGCAAAACTTCAGAGAAGGAAAACCTCACCTGCCCATGACAGATGATACCTGTACATAGCACTGGGGGACTAAAAGAGCTCCCATAGTGCCTCATGACTTGGTTGGATCTCAACAAGATAAACATCTGTGCTATTGCTGCATGCTTGATATGACAAAATGCTGTTGAAGTGCAAAAGGAAAGAATTACTGGCCAGGCAGAGAGTAAAGTGGGATAATACGTCTGGCTGTTCAAGGTCAGCAGACAGCCAGCAATTCCAAGTATGGCTGAGGAAAGTATCAAAAGTGTCTTAACAACGGGCCATAGAATAGACTGTTTTTCCTGAAGCCTTATTTGGGGAGTGGGGTTTGATTTAAATGCCTTGTTATGATAACCATTTGTCGACTCTTCAGAATCTATGGCATTTGCAATAAATCCATCGTGAAGTGGAACATTGTTGCTGTGTACAGATAAAAGGGAAAAATAAACGGATAGGGCAGTAAATGTTCTGAGGTATTAGGCATCATTAAAAGTGAAAGGTGCTTGCTAACTCTATGCTTAGCACTCATGCATGTACCGTGCTTTCCATCTTTACACAGAGGACACATAAGGTTATCTGACATTGTTCTGCTTTGTGTCAAGGAAGTTACACAGCTCTCTGAAAACTGACTTGCACATAGGGTACAAAATGTGCTGGGAAGGGGACATATATACTGCAGTGTGATTTTCTGTTCACTCTGGTGAGCACTAGTGCAGGGGAAACTCAAAGCTCAGTCTTTTAGAGCGCTGTGGCATGCTATGTCCTGACCATTTCTGACTTGTGCAGAACGTGTGAAAGAGAGCTTATGTGATAACCATGACTCAAGCTTTCCCTTTGACTCTTCCTGCCTTGTTCTGGACCTTGGTTTAAGTTTAAATCAGAGCAGAGGTTTAGGGAGATCCATGTTTATGGGGGCAGGTATAGTTTTGGAAGTGGGCTAAATGCCATTGTTGATCCTACTACCACCACCACCACCTTCAACAGTGGAGTCCCAGTTAGCATCAGAGTGGTCATCACTTCATGAAGCAGGACATTATGGTGTGGTTACTGAAGGCTGTTACAACCAACATGGCTAATCCTGCCCTTACCATCTTTCATGCACACGGCTGAGGCCTTGTGCCTTTCTAGGAGGGAGCCTTGCAGGATGTCAAGATTATTTTTACAAGCCTAAATCAGATTTGTGTGTCTGCCGGTGGTCACCATAGTTTCATCTATTTCCTAGACCCTTCAAAGACGGTAAGGCCTGTGCCCACTGGGAAAGCTTTACACATTTTTGAACATCACAGCCCTAAAACCTAGCAACTGCTTTACAATACAGCTAGCAATGCTTCTGTAGCTCTTACAGAATTTTTAGCTAATTGGTAATTAGAATAAAAAAGCTGAATGACAAATTTTAGCCAAAGCTTTTTTTTGTCATAAATTGAATAGGTTTTTTCAATGCAATGTTTCTGCCAATCTAATATCAGGCTTTATGTGGTTTGTTCTGGGTTGGTTTTTTTTTGATTTTGTGGGTTTTTTTTAAACTCAGTATACTTTCAGCAGAAACCACTGAAAGCATTCCCCCCAGCCTCCTCCCATTTCTTCATGTTTTAGGCTGATCTTCCTTTCTTAACCTTCTTTTTACTGACTGAAATAATTGAAGCACTTCAGTGGGAAACTTACTGTGTTTCGCTCTCACCTCCATTATTTTCTATCACAAATATCCCCTTCATATCATAAAAAACCAGACTTTTTCTCAGGTTTGAGGTAGAATATGTCTCTTATATAGCTAAATGTCATCAGTACCTCAAAAATCCCTGTCCAGTGAGTGGAGACGGGAGGAAAATCTATCGTGAACAAAAAACTAAATGCAAAAATGACATCTACTTTACTGAAATGGTGAATGGCATAATAACTGGACAGAACATAAGGTAGCTAACGTTAAGACTACTCCAAAGAAATGCTTCTGGTCTTTCCAGTGCCCTGCAAACCCATTCCAACACTGACCTATGCAGAACCAGTTCAGGAAGGACTGAACATCTGGCTGTTGATAAACTGCTTGACCCATGTCTGAGCTTGTTCTTCTCTTCATCTTGGTCATTTGAGTACTGCTATGCATAAGTCGTTGCAGAAAAAGGATAGTGTGCTCAAGATTCAGTGCTGGGTTTTTTTCCCCTGTGACTTCTGTATCTTCATTGCAAACTTCAGGATTTTCCTCCCATTCTGAGCAGCTTCCCACAGGCTTTTGGGGAGGCCCCCAGCTAGTGAAGAGAAAAGGGGGGATAGAGGGAGACCACATTAATTCATAGGAATAGACTAGAAAGGATGTTGAGGACAGCACTAACTAAGGGGAAATTAGGGCTCTAAATGGGGGGAGGAAAGAAGGGGGAACAGAAGAGAGCTTGTGGGGACCATCTTATCCCTAGGAGCTCTAGTGAAAAGGCCAAAAGTTGCTGCTCACTGCAGGTATCCCCAGAGGCCAAACCTACTACAGGGCATTGCGGCAGTGAAGGTAGGACCCTCTATGACATAGTCTGCTGGGTCCAGGTGGCCATAGGAATTTGAAAAGTTTTTGCATACTGTATACTTACCCAGGCTACTGATGTATGGCAGCTCCCTGGAGGAAAAGCAGTAGGAACAAAGCTCAGAAAAGAAGACTGCTCTGTATTCTATCCCTTTTACTTCAATCCACCCACCATGTGGCAAGAGGGATCTGGTCCAATCACCACAGTGGACTTGTCAAATCCAGTGTCCACTCCTGATGGCCAGCTCTCCCATCCACCCAGGCCACTTTACCTCCCTCTCGCACAGTGGTGACTGTGGCCTGCAAGGTCTTTCTTGCTACAGGCTGCAGGCCCCGTCCCTCCTACTGAGGTCTTGAGGACCTGAGATCTTTCCACACCCCAGTGCTCAGCATCTGATCTGATGCATCCTGGGCTCTTGGGTCCCTGGCCTGACATGGAAGAAGCTAAGTTCCCACATAAACGAGAGAGATCCCAAGCACCTCCCTGACCTTGTCACTTGCTCTGCAGCAGTCTGCCCTCCAGATGCTGCTGGCAGAGGCTACATACAGAGGTTGTGGTTGGAGATGGAGGAATTTGGTGATATCCTAGCATGGCTTATCTAGTCCCACTTTTCATACCTTATGCTGGTTGTGTTTGAATGTCATGAATTTGCTACCTACTACTCTGAACCCATTGTTCCCTTGCTAGTCACAAAGCTTTGCCCAATTCCATAATTTACAATTTAAATGTCTATGGGTTTTGAGTCATTTAAAAGCAATATAGGGAAGGTTCTGTTCCTGACCCAGCTGCATGTGCCCAGCTCGTGTTGTCATTAGCATTCATGACAACACACACAATCAACATGCAATTGATTGTGCTAAAATCAAATCCAGAGGAAAAAATATTCTTTGCTGTTTTTGTTGAATGACCCTATTGTCTTCTGCAAGCTGGCAGGAACTGAGTGACTAGTTGTGCTTCCCAAGGGATTTAAAAGTAAGGCTCTGAGGAGTAAAAGGGGAGGTTCTCACATGGATAAGTGTTTGGTTAAAAGTAAGAAACTGAGGGTTGGATTAAGTGGCCAGTTTTCACAGTAAGTTACTATTGTAGGCCCATTGGTACTTTTATTGTCTCAGATATTCACAGTGACCTGGAAAAATGTGTAAGTAATGAGGTGGCAAAGGCCTCTGAAGATATTTTACAGGAGACCTATTATGTAGAGATGGGCTAAATGTGAGGAATTCCAGAAGAACATTGTGAGATTGACTGACTGAGTGATAAAAAGGCAGATGAAAGTCAGTACAGATGCACATGGGAAAAATAGTCGTGTATTTGCATATGTGGTGATGGGCCGTGAACTGGAACAAGGTTTTGGTCTTACAATATTTCCAGAAAATGATAAGCTTAACAGTCAGGAACAGTCAAAAAATACTTATAAGTTAGAGGTGTCCCAGGTTGTGATTCTTCCCACGTAAGCAAGTGGCAGACACCTGGCCACCTTGGAAGTTTATGGAGTTCAAATTACAACTGACCAAAACTCACCAAAGAAGAACCACTGACAGCCATTAAACATATTCGACCCCTCTGGTTCATACATTATTCCTCAAACTGCTGGATGATGGGAAAATGTTTGGAAAGTACAATTACACACTTTTGCTCTTCTTTGGATGTTGGCAACCATCAGTGATAGGGTATGGACCCAAATAGCTCCTTGTTCTGACTAGTAGAGCCATCCCGGCATTAGCTCTTTGCAAAGGGGGGCTGTGAAGGGAGCTGACAGAGAGGACCTGGTCCATCAGGGTGCATGACAAGCCACCAAAAAGGAAACTGGCCATCTGGCTCGGAGAAATGTGTTGTTTGAGGAACAAGTGGAAGCCCTTTGGACATCCAGTGTAGGAGAGATTAATCTGGAATGAAAGTGGGAAGATACCTACCATCTTTCTGCAGAATAATCACACATTAAAAAATAAAAAAGGTAAAATAAAGCAAGCTGCCACAAAATAACCCCTTTAAGAAGTATGACTCTTTGTTCTCTTTCTGAGCTTATATGAAAGATATGGTACTTCAGTCATGGCAGCAGTCTGGTTTTTTTAGCACACAAGAAGTCTCCACTCCATAAACTATTTGTGCAGAGGACAAGGTGTTTTATGAACATAAGCCATTTATCATTACAAGTGCCATGAAGAGGAATTTTAAAAAGTCACTAAGAATCTTAATATTGTGAAAAGGAAGAGCAGAACTGTGAAGACTGATAAATGTTCAGAACATCATGTATTTGCAGAGCAACAAGAAGTTATTTTATATTGTTTCTGTTTGAGGTTCTTGTAAGCTTTGCTTAAAATTCTTTGAGGACTGAGTCACATACAATGGAAATGACAAATAGTTCCTGGGGAAATGATCATTCCAGAATGTGCTTCTAGCCAAACGCTACCCAGCCTTGTAATAGTGACAGGAACCTGAAAACAGGAGAAAAGGCTAGCAAGTCTGAAGGAAAAGAGAAGAGTCAATCTCTCTGTCACTAAACTACTATCAGAAAATCTCTTGTCAGTATCAGAGTTGGGTCTTCCAGATTTTTGGGAAGAAAGCCTGACATTAGGTTTGGTAATTAATGCCTCTTCCAGCCTTCATATTTGTACCACTTCCGCGCTTAACCTGGGGAGAACAGGTGAGAAAACTTGTGATGTTCACTGTAAGTAAAGAGAAATTGCAACTGGCCTGCCCAACATAGCAGCAGCAAATGGAAGAATTTAGCAAACTAAGGATTATCTCTGCTTTCTTTTTGACCCAGAGCATACATAAGCATGACCTCTCCTATCCAGCACAGTAGTGCAGCTGCACATGCTCCCCACATGAAATATTAGCAGTAAGGAAACCATGATGTTGTGTATCCTTCAATACTGAGGATTTTTACAGTCAGTACAAGCAACTAGGGGAAAAATAGTAAGATATATTGACAGACTAAGACAGAAAGCTATGTTATTTTAACCTGTTTTCATAATATGCCTTACAATCTGTGCAGATGGTTGCCTCAGACCCATACTGTTGATCTTCATGAACTTCTGTTGTGCTTTCACAGAAGAGAGAGAAAATTACATGTGTGTAGACCTGACATGATATATGAACCCACTATCCTTCTAAATGAGCTCTGTGTGTTAGTACTTATGCCAATGAATCAGTAGCCTTTAAGCTGAAAGAGACCTTTTGAGCTCCTCTGGTCCAACCCACCTGGTCAAGCAGGGTCACGTAGACCAGGTTGCCCAGGACCGTGTTCAGTCAGATTTTGAACTTCTTCAAGGATGGTAACTCCACAACCTCTCTGGGTAACCTGTTTAACTACACTTACAGTAAAAAGTGTTTTCTTGTGATCAGAACACCCCTAGATTGCAACTCGTGGTGCCATGTCACGAGTTTCTCTGTATTTTGTGTGTGTTTTGCTGCGGTGCATTTGTTTTGTATCCAGTCGCACAGGTGATTCAAATATAAACACTTATGACTGAGTTATATTTAGCTTTTGCATGCTTCTCCCTGCAATAAGTCAGCAGGTAACTGCTCTGCTGAGAGACAGCACAGGGAGTACATGGTTTGGAGAAAAGGCTCTCCAAGTTTTGATGCCAGGTGGATGGCTTACCACTTCATTTCCAAACTTCTCTTGAATCATTCATTTGTCTGGAGATTTATACATTTATGTACTCAAATATTTATACATCATATTCTCAGTAGGAATTTTCTTTCTCCCAGAAATATTTCAAGTTAGTAAATCATGCTCGGTTTTGGTTTCCCACTCTGCTGAAAATAATGTACAGAGAAATGATGGCTGTATCAGAAGTGAGTAGTGATATAAATGCTTATCTTGCTTGCTTAGCTTCCTCGTGCTGATAACAGAAGACCATGTGTTTAACTGCACCCACAGCAAAGTCAAGGCAGTACTACCCGGCATAATAATGTAACTTATTGCTTAGGGTCACATTATGTCATATCATGGCAAAATAGTCTTCCTATTTTGCCCTGAGTGTAGAAATTCACTGTTGTGCACATTTGCACTGATTAAAAAAGTGCTGTATTGTGAATTTGGCATTTTAAATCACTCTGTAACACACACAGCTTGAGACGTTCAGCTGTGATATGCTGGTTTTGTTTCTGCCACTGCCAGCTCAGTACAGGCAGGTATCTGGGCAGGTTCATTCCTCTGAAATGCCAAGTCAAATTCAAGCAGGAAAGTCTCTCAGACATAAAATGTAATTGTTTGTTCCAATGACCGGGTCTAATAATTTCCTCAGCTACCTTTCTAATCTCTCACATCAACACCATCAGCCTTGGAGCGACAACATACTTTTCTCTTGAGACATTCTATACTGGCAAAATTTAAGGCATTCAGCTGTATTTTACTTCAGACACAAAAATCGTCCTTCATGCCATAAATGTGGTATCAAATTTACTGTCTGCAAAGACAGTGTTGAGAATATGTATTGTCCTTTGGTTTGCAGGTCACATGGAAGCAAAGTGGGGTTAGTGCCTCATTTATTTCTCAGAAGCTGCAAGTACTCTGTTCCCAAATATTCTAATGCAAATATGGAAATTGATTGTGATCTACTGCAGGGCTTGAAAGGATGACGCAGATCACTGAAGGGTATGAGAAACCTTTGGCAGTTCGTGGTGTCATGAAGCAGAAAGGGTACATAAAATTCGAACAAGTTTTCTACATAAGTGAAAGGAAACTAGAAATGCTGCAAGGCCGCAGTGTAGAACAAATGCCCGGGGTGGTCTACTTTTTTCCTTTGATATCCAGATAAACAAGCAGAACCTTCTGGTCTGACAGGCATCAACACTGAACATGGTGTGCACTAAGTATTTTAACAAAATCCTGGATGAATGAGGTCAGAAGTGGTCCAGCATTTCTAAAGTTTCTTTTAAAGCTTGGGAAACTTGCTTCTGTCATCTTGGATCATACAGAGAAACTTCAGTGCAAGATCCCCTGAAAGCAGAGAAGGAGATGTGTGAGGAGGGAAGGAGACAACACAGTCCCATGACCTGGACTAGGTTTGTTCTGGAGATATAGGTGATAACTCTGCTTGTGAAGCTTTGTCCTGATGTTTTGTGAGATGCTGTTTACCGAGACATCTAGCAGATTCTCTGTGCTCTGTGATTTAAACATCCTGTGTCTAAAATTTGAAGCTGGGAGATTTCTTCTTCTGGCAACGGTGTCAGTCACAGCTTAAGATCTGTTTTTCTTTGGGGCAAGTATGAAAGCAAGCCCTTGTGCATGGTTTTTCCAAATACCCAAGTGATGGATTTAAGTTTCTGTTTATCATTTGTTTCCTGGGTCACAGCAAACAGTTCAGGAAAATGGTTATTACCTGACAGCTGAAAAACAGGCAGAAGCAGGGAATGGGTGAATTAGCCAGGAGCTATAGGCCAAGGAAATACAAGGAGAGGACCTTAATTTTTTAAAATATGTACTAATAGCAGAAATCCAAGGGTTACCTCTTTTCTAGTGGTGGAGGAGAAACGAGGAAGACTGTTATTTTAGTGGACAGAAAATGTATGAATTCTTACGTGCAAAACAATCTTTCTTTCAACAACAAACCATTATGTTTGTTATTAATAGTACCACTATGGTACTATTAATATGAAATTTTACATAAAATCTTCTAAGTCATGCATATAATTGTCTAGAACAGTCTAGAAACTGCAGGTTCATCTCAAGCCCTAGGAACCTAGGTTGGGGATGCTGATGCAGAAGCAGATGATGTCTGGCAATACTGATATGGGAGTTAAAATACTACTTAGTATTTGTCTGCAACGTTATTTGGATAATGGATGGATCTGCCTCACATTATCATGGCAGTTACCAATCTTTATAACAAAGCACTTGGGTGTCAGTGAATCTGTGAAATTGACTGAAAGAAGAAATCTGTGTAAGAATTTGGGACATGGCAAGCATTGACTGCTGTATTTATAGACCTTGAAAGGGGTTTCTACACACAAAGGACATATTTGATCTTAGCTCTTCTCTACCTAGAGCACTGCCTGACTGACTTGTTTTATTACACAGTGCAGGAGGACAACATTAATTTTAATTTAAATAGCACTGACTTGAAGTATTTCAGCTTATTTTAATGCTAAAGGAGAAGCTATCACAATCCTACTTGAACAGCAGAGGAAGGAGATGAAATGTCACATTCTTGGCATAAGTATTTATCTCTGATCCAGCAGAGTTGCTCCCTGTGAGCTGAGTCCTGCACACGTTTCCACGATCAATGTGTCAAGTAGAAGAGAAGAGACAAGAACTTCCTTTCAAGTGTGTGGGTGCGTGCTGTGTGCATGTACATTTGACCTTCACCTGCCATTCACAAAGTATCTCCTTATTTCCCTCCTCTTCTTCCTTGCTTTTCATAGGATCTAAGAGGGTGATCTGGAGTAAAGCAATGCTTTCTGCCGTGATTGCTGCTATAGTAGTGCAATGCTGTATGTACACACATTGCTGTCACTTCCTCTCCAAGCTCTACACTGACACTAACGGGGTACGGAGCAGAGCTCACAGTCACTAAACTAATTAAAAGCTGTTTTAACCCCTTTGCAGCTCCTGAAGAAGGGAAAAAGTTGATGAGAAGTTCAAGGTAACACTTTCCTGTAGGTGATGACTGAAGTCGTGAGCCAGCAGAATGAGCTTTGTGGCCCATATGCAGGTGGAGCAATGCAGGGATCTGCTGAGAGGAGCTAAAATGAGTCAGCTGGTGGAGCGGAGGGTAATTTTCTCCCAAATAAACTCAGATGCCTGCAAGGGGATCATGTCTGTAACCATACTAGCAACCAGGAGCCTGACAATGATTTCTTGCTGTATGGCCAACAGGAGAAACTTAGCCTGTATCTACGTGCTGAAAATCGCTGCTTCCAAATGTAAGTGGCTGCATCCAACCTGTGTGTTTACTTGACAGCAACCCTGACAAGAACCCTGCAAACTTCTGAGCCCTGGCCACACTCATATTGAAATTGGATCCTGCATCCTGCCAGATCTCAGTGGCTTGGAGATTGGACGGCTGGACACAGGCTCTGGTGACAGACGTGCTGTGGTTACTGCTTTAATGCCCAAACAACCTATGCAAGCACCTTGCAGTAGAAGCATCACTGATGCCTCTGAGGCCCTGCACACCTACTCTGGCCTCGCTTTCCTCCCTTGTCTCAGTAGCAGACACCTCTGAGACACGGTGCTTGAAGCCACCTGTTGCCATCACAGCCCTAGCAAACGCTGCAATGGAAGCCACAATGTCCTTTATACCTGACCCTAAGAAGAATCAGGAAACAGATCTGTTTTCTCTCCCTTGGTCCATGTTTCTGATGTGTGCAACCTCAACCTCTCCTCAACCTGCTGTGTCCTTTCTTTACTGCACTTTTGACAGGCAGTTTCTTGCTGGCCACCATTGTCCCTCCTTTCCCACCAGACTCTTCATTTTTAAGTCCCCACCTACTTCCAGCTGCTCCTCACCTCCCATCATTTGCTCACTTACTCTGCTTTCCATGATGTATGAACTACACAGCAAAAACAAACCATAAAATATTTTCTGTCCCCTCTGTGCGAGACATGATTTGCTTGGGTGACTGTCATCACCAGCTTGCTGGGTTGCTCTGTGCCTTGCCAGCCCCCCAGGATCCTCTGAGCTCTGCACTGCTGCTATCCCTGTATTGCACCTCCTGATTACCATCACAGCCACCTCTGCAGCTTGTTCTACCTCAAAGGCTCTGCCACAGCAACCAACAATTTTGCATGCCCTCTGCACAGGAGTATAA
>NW_010172632.1:0-15068 GCF_000695765.1 Mesitornis unicolor | reverse complement strand
CAAGGGAGAAGGGGAGCAAAACAGGAACAAAGTACTCCAGACTGGCTTCATCAAAAAAAGAATAAGAGAGGGGGGACCTATCTTGGTTCATGGGTCCCTGTCCCTTGCTGGGACCATGCACCTGAGGGCAGTGGCGCTGGCCTGCAGGCTGATAGGAGGGTTCAACTGCCTGGTGCTGTGGGGACACCCATCCTCTGAAAGGTGGAAATGGTCAAGCAGAAGAGGACACCTGAAGAGTTTCCTAAGAAGTTCCTGCCCCTCTTCCCTTTCCCAGCTCTGCTCCCTGTCATGCTGGAGCCTCACATGCCGCAGACACAGTCTAGTGAGCTCTGCTTAGGACAAATGTGCCTGAAGGATGAGCCAGCTCGGGGCTGTCATCTTGACCTCTGCCACATCTTACCAGGAAAGCCTCTATCTAATTAGGCTGTGGCTTTCCAAAAGCTCCATTTTTAGAGGGATCTTGTAAAGAGATGTATGAGAGGAGACATGTCTCTCCAAGAGAGCGTCTGGAGGCACACAGGATAGCATGCAGAACCTTTAATTACTTTTAGTATCCCAAGGCAAAAAGAGGCCAAAATGTCCCAGTGGAAATACAATGTTTTTTCTGAGCCTTGTCTTCTCTGGACCCTGAGCCTGTCACATCACCTGCAGGGAACAATATCTTGCTCCAGGATGCAAGATCACATGCAGACATTCCCTCCTTGGTGTGCCAGGCCATCAGAGGCTCCACAAAGCCCAGATAAAGCTAACCTTGAGTAGCATTGGAGGATGGCTGGGGCAGCCACAACTGTAGAAGAGGTGCTAAGAAACCTTTGGGGTAACCTTGAGCAAAGTAGTGATGCCCAGTGGAGTCAGTCTTGTTTGGGAGATGAATGTACTCATCCATGTTTGTTCCCTATATGCACATAGGGACAGCATCTTGGTGGCATGTCTGGTTGCTGTTTGGAATACTTTCCAGTTGCTGTTGCTTCATCTGCTGTAGTTGCTGTGAGAAACTTTGTAAAGCTGCAGTGCAGCTCCTGCCAGGGGGACCCCTATCACACAGCTTTCAGGGTATGTTTAGTGTGATGCCCCTTCCTCCATGCCTTTCTCTCTTTGTCTTCTGAGGTGGTGGTAAGAAGGAGTCACAAATTAGTACAGCAGTTAGGCAATAAGAAAAGAAGTTGTTGTGAGTCAGAGAATTCCTTTTGAGTAACCACTAATTTAGTGAAGTGAGTTGCTGATATTTTAAACTTTTTGCTTGATAAATATTGTCATGTTCAATGACACTCAATGGAAAAGTATATGTATTGAAACTATTCAGCAAAGGGGATGTTAATTTTCAGTGATTTTTTAATGCTATCAGTGTTAGGTTTTTCACAGGAAAATGAAAAATTTGTGGGGTTTAGGTTTAAAGATTATACACAAAATCATGAAATAAAAAAATTGAAATGGACATTTCCTTAATATACTCTCAACAAACAAAAGCAAACAGACAAAAACTCAAGCCAGTCAAACTTTCTGACAGAAAACTTTCAGCTACCTCTGGTGGTTATCAGTATAAGAGGCCACATTTGTAGGCAAAGGCAATATAATTTATTAAACCAACCAATACAAATCATTAGTAATGATATCACCTACAAATCTTGCCTCTCCTCTATTCCTTGACCATTACAGCTACAGAAACACAGCTATTTCATCATTATGGGCAACGTCCTCTCTTTGTATTTGATCTTCCCTCATTTTCCCTATTCACTTTGCCTCTCTCTTGCTGTTTCTTGTCTCTTCTTCTATCACTCCTGCATTTCCTTTGCCACAGCACTGTTCATTCCCTCCCTAAACTGGATTTCACCAGAGAGGACTTGTTTTCTCTTATTAAAATGATCAACAGTGAAATACTTGCACGTTGCCCCTTAATGTCATAATTGGACCTCAGATTTGAAATCTTTAAAAAGAAACTCTCTTCTCTCAAATCAACTATTGTACACCATCTCCAGGCTCAGTTTATTAGGTAACTCCCATGCTTTAACAGAATATTTTCTCATACCTACAAAATCTATGAATTTTTTATTTGTAAATCAAAGCTTGAATTCTGAAAACTGTACATTGCAAGCAGGACAGATTTCACTTGCTTATATAAGTGACATTTGAGTTAATGTATTAGGCACAAGAAAGGAATCAGGACGTTATTTTTCTAAATTTGGTCCAGTCTCCAAAATGCTAGGCATGTGTCATTCTGGCAAATAGTTCACATCTAAGTGCATTTCATCTCTACAGCGTTCCTTATCTACTGCCTGGTGTCTGTTTAGAAAGTGAAGAGTATTTATGTAGGAGTTGGTTATCAGAGTTCCTAACTTGGGAAAGCATCTCTGCTCTACAGGAGAGTTTAGACACCTGTGCCACTGCTTTCTTGAATCAGGGCACAAATGATGAACAACAGATAACAATTCAGAACTCTTGGTTTATTCTACATATCCTTCTGAAAAGTGCAGGCACATAGAGACACTGCTCCTGTGGCATCTGCAATCCACATACGAATTGCTCCAAGTCTTTGTACATTTTTTTTTTCAAAACCAGAAAGACAGAAAATCTATGGAAGAGAAGCAAAGGGTAAATGCTGCAGGCTTTCTTTTTTTTTTTTTTTTTGAATGGCTGTACATATTTATTAATCTTGTTTGAGGAAAATAATTTTCTCAAGAGTTTCTCATACAAATGTTTCTCATACAAAACATTTGGATGTGGTCACTGCATCACATGAAAATCTGCAATGTTCCTTAGCAAATGTTAGATAGCACATCCATGGGACAGCTCAGCCTGCCCAGCCTTGTATCTTGTGCAGTCACCAGTTATGCAAATACTCACTTTGTATCCATAGATCCCAATGCACTTATTTACAAAAAATTCAATTCACATTCTAGGGAGTGAGACAAAACCACCAAGACTTTAACTTATGTTAAACCTCATTCTGTTTCTTCCTATTGCTCTGCACATCTGCTCGTTTCATTGCAATGTGCAATATGCACAACAGTTCCTGGGGAATTCTCTTATCATTTGCTTCCAGAAAGTCTAGAGAGATCTGTATGGTCCAGCATAATTTTTACCTATGTTTATCCTTACTACAGAAGAAATAGCCTCATTCTGCCAATAAAACACATCCTTTCAGAAAAATGCTTTTGTTACCAAGTGAACCTGGTAATGGACACCTAAGAGAGAATTTTCCTCTCCATGCGGAGCAATCAGGCAATGGTTTTGCATGATGCACTTCAAAATCAAACTCCTTGCATATTGATAAGCTAAACTGCATAAAACAAAAGTGCCTAATAATGCCGTGAAGGACTGTACTGCTTAATTAATCTACATTTGTCTATCTGTCATCCTAAAAGAACATCCACAGTACAATCAAAGAAGCCAACATCTATGAAGACTAAAGCAGTCCTTATAGTGCTTTCTGAATTTCTCTGGAGTTCTTCTCTGCTGATTTCAATAGGAATTGTATTAAGGCTGCCAGGCAGGTGGGCATGCGCTAATGCAGTGCAGAGTGATTCTATTCAAAGCACATGCAGCAGCAGCATCCAGAGAAGTAAGAAAGAGCAGACCAAACCTTAATGACCCCTCTGAATGCCTATTCAGGCACACGTCTGTCACTCTGCTAGTTATAACTACTGTTCTCCATAGCACCTATGGAACTGTGTAAGTCATTTGCTCCAAAGAAGACATTCAAAGAGCTTATTCAGCAAATTAATAGTTGCTGTGAATTTCTGCTGAGGTTAGTTCATGTCAGCATTCAAGATATAATTTTCTTAATGGGCATTGCTATTCATGTTTAAATTTAAGTGGTATATTTTACAGCATACTACAGTTACTAAAGGGAGTTATTTAACCTAATTGCTGTACTATATTTTGGCAAATTCATCTGGGATGTTGCAGTCTAAATGATACCTCTGAGCTGAAGATATAGTCCCAGCTTAGGGACTTATCTCATCTTGACGCTCTGTATTTGCCCTCTCTTCCTTTCCCATCTTCCTTGTAGAAATATGCTGAGTAAAGAGGAGAAGGTGTAATGAAGAATCACTTTTTCAGCTCTGGAGTTTCTGTACCTTTTCTTCTCATGGTATTTTGGGAACTGAAAGCTTATACTGATGTTCTAGCTTGGTTTGATTTTAAAAAAAGTCGCTTTTTGTCCTTTTATTCCCTTCTTTTGGTAGTTCAGTACCTCCATGGGAAGCTCATCGTTATGCAGTCTGTTACTCTATATTCACCAGACTTGTAATTTTTACTCAAGTTAATGGTCTTACTGCCTTTATTCTTGCAACAGGAAATTCTTAGGATGCATTAAGCTTCACATTTTTCCCTATTCCAGTCTTTTACAGTTCTGCTGGAAATTATTAAAACTTAAAATTCTGGTTTAAGTAAATCCAAACACTTCCAGATTCTTCAGGAAGTATAGCAACTTCAGAACAATCTTTCATTAGTAATCAAGCTACCTGAGTAGTTGCTCCAAATTTGAAGTCTTTGAAAATGGCTCTGGCTCTCATATCTTTGAGTCTGGTAAAAACTTTTTTTCCTATAGTCTTTTAAAATCTTTTCTAAAAAGCCTTTCCATTCCCTATCACATTTTCTTGACATAAGAAGATGATACTATCTTAAAAAGAAAAAAAAGAGCAAGATATGCCTCCTGTATAAGACCAAAGTAACTGATTTACAACCTACTTTTTTCAGGTTGGATTCAATTTGCAAATGAAGATCCCTCTTACATATTTTTATGAAGTCAATGTTCTCTACTAATATATTTTTCTAAACAAATCATAAAAGAGCATAATATGGAAAGTAGCAATAAAATGTGTCATAAACGCAAAATTTTCAAGTCTATTACATCAGTAAGTTTTACGGGAAAATGAAACATTACCTTCCCAATACTTAGCGTGTCCTAGTATAATACAAAGTTAAAGCTTTTTAGAATTAGTTGGAATAAAATAAGCAATCAAAAATCATGTAAATGCAAGTTCTGATAATGTCCAAGTATCAGAATATTTTAATACAGGATCATAGAAATGTAGAGCTGGGAGAATGTCAAGAGCGTACATTTCCTAGCCAATGAGTCTGATACCAAACCACAGAATACTGTAACAAAAAGATCCCAGTTTCTTTGCTACAGAGAGATTTTCCCAGACTGTACATGTAGACTTGCTATATACTCCTTTTCAGAGCTTCAGTGGTACTCTCTAGTGCTGCACAGAGCTGACATAGCTACTTAAATCTCTGTCTTCCAGTATAGTCAAGACAAACATGAATTTGCTGTAGGGAACACCCAAGTTGCAAACAATTTGGGTTTTACTGTGGTGCTGTAAACCTTTAACGTTCTTGCTTATTGAATGGCATATGAGGATGAGGAGTAGATGGCATGATGGACCGTGAAAAGCTGTGTCATATTTTAAGATTGTGGCCTGTCCTTCATGATAAGGAGTTGAAATGAAGATTTCATGGTGTTTCAAGTAGTCTTTTCCAGGATTTCTTGTATCCAAAGAATGTGATCAGTGTTTTGTCCAGAATCACTCACTGGCAACTAATTTCTTTACATCATTCATACATTTGTGATTTGCCAATCACATCTCTGGCAACCACTGACAGCTATGTATGTTTATTCCTGGAATTTCCAATCTGGTCTAGTTTAATACTATGGATGGTATCCAAATCCATTAAGCCTAAAGAGTAACAGTACCTTCATGTTTAAATACATGACTTAGGGAACTGTCAACATAAGGTGTGCTTGGGACACAGTTTATGGGACTAGCAGCTGCCTGAATCATCCTTTAGCCTGTTGTTTCAGGAAATCAGGGAGTCCTTTTGCAACTGTATCACATTACTTTATTTTTTACTATTATATTGTGACACTATTCCAAAAGTGCTGGCAGAGGTAAAAAAACCAAACTATTTCCAAGGGCTTCAGCTAGAATTTTAGGGTCTCACTGATGACTGAAAGAGCACTATGTACCTCGTAAGCCTTGGGAGTCTTCCTGAATTTTGGATTATGCTCCCCTGGCCTTTTTTATTCCTAAACTGGATGCATATATAAAATAACTTGTGAGTTGGTTCATTGAACTTCTTTCTATACTTACCAAGTAAATTCATGTGTATCTCTCGCATTACCAGCTCTTAGGTCTTTAGTTTGACATATTTAGCTCTGCAAATTTCAGAGAGCTATCCTTCCTGCTGAGAGCTTGAAAGCTGCAAAAAATCAGTTTGAAAAAGATCTTCTAAAGACTCTTCACTAATCAGTAAGCCAACAGAACAGAAATTTAAATTACTTCATTACTTGTTGCGTTAGGTTCTTTGCTTACATTAATGCAAAATTAATTTGGGCCATGATTATCTTATCGCTTTAGTCCGTAAGGTGGCAGCTTGACAGTTCTAGATTCCTCGAAAACCCATTTTAAGCAACTTATCCTTTCTGGCTGTTGATTCTGTTATCTTCTGTAGCTACCCTGAAAATTTAGAGTTACTCTAGTGAGTGGGACAGAAAAGGCTTCTCTACAAATCTTATTTCTTCTGGTAAGGTGCTTGCTAGTTACGTAATTCAGAAATGTTTATGCACAAGGTAATAATGAAGCAGCAGAAGAGGAGAATCTGTTAAAAGGGTGCTACAGTAAATTACGCTCCAGCAGGAGCTGTATTCTTACAAGGACTGAAGACATTGTACCGTGTGCAGGAACTGAAAATGGCAGTCTACTTATCTTAATCAATTCAAAGGATTAACAGGTAAGTAACACAAGTACAAATCAACGTGAATTTTAACCAGAAATACATTATAAATATTAATTGAAATTACTAATGTAATAGGCGGTTTAATTACTTGACTAGCAATAGGCAAGAAAATAGGTGTGTTCTGTGGCAGCTGTGGGGATACACTTGTACCCAAAATAACAGACTCAGCCTCTCAGGGAAGATCAGATCATGTCTCCTTAACTGGAACTCCCCTCATACTGGTGGTGGTACTGGCGATGGCAACAGAAAGAGATAAGGATGCTGACTTGTTCAAAACACAGACAAGCACTTCCTGGAACACTTGAGATAATACGATAGTGATGACCCATATTATTCAGGGTGAAAGAAGCAGAGAAAATCAGGATTCTCATGAGTAGGGGCATAAGTGTTAAAATACAAGGCTCTACTGTGATGCTGCAGACACAAGACAGAAAGGACTGAAATAAAGCAACAGCAGCTGATTTAAACATGAAGTCCACAATGTTAAAGAATTTTTTTCATAAGGCAAATCCAATTTATTCAAGCTCTGACCTCTCTAAGAACTTGAGCACAAATGTGGTTTTAGATTATGTATTTTACTACCATTCCTGTGGTTGTAATGTCTTGAAATTAACTAGTGCAATGTTTGAAGGCTTGTTCTGGATGACATTGCTATGGTATTTGTACATGAACTACACCTTTCCTTATATGTACTTTTCTGGTAATTATGGGGGCTTCCCTAGATGAAATACATAACATGGTGATTTTCCATACCAGTTAGAAATGATTCCGAGAAACTCACAACCAGTGTGAAACAGTGCTAGTTACTCTTCAGTGCATGACACAGGCATTCATGAGAGTTCATCAGTTCAAGAAAGATTTCATTTTTAGTTTTGAATAAATGCAATTAAAAGTTTTTTCTCCTTTCCTTTTGAAGTTTCATACAGAAATCCTCCTAGAAGCCTCAGAACTTTTCAGGAAATCTCCATGTGCTGGCATCTAACTCCAGAATTCTGTTTCATGTTCTCTTTACTCTTCTGCCCGATCTGTATGTGATTTGGATCTAGCTACTCTATCACAGTCACCTGTTTTCCTCCCTGTACAGCTGGCAGAAAAATAAAATCATAAAACCTATTTTCTGTGGTACAAACAAGCCATTTCACATCATTTACAAATCCTGCTATTGGCAAATTAAGCAATGTAATAGCAAAACTTACCAAGAAACCATTAAAAATGCTTATTCACTGGACATGAAATTATACACTTTGGCTTGTAGCTTGGCTATATCTCATGGGAGTGCCTTTCCTTGGTTTGTTAGTACATTCTATCCCCTAAAATTTATCATATTATTACACTTCTTTATCCTAGAAGCACACAAGTTTTCCTCTGGTCATAAAAGGAACAAGTAAAATATTATATGATACAGAGCTGCTAAATATGATGACGAGAGAAGTGCAAAGAGAGATTGCTTAAAACTGTCTGGTAGACAGCTGGGTTGGAGTGAAAATGACAAACTGTACTAGTTTAAAGTATAAAGAGAGAATACCTTAAAGGGCCCTGAAGCTGCAGGAATCAACATCAGGAAGTCCTCGCTGTCTAAGTACTTGCTGTGATAGAAGTTAACTTTCAGCAGTTTGTGTCTTGCCATATTTGACCTAGGGCTGCTAAGAAGCCTTCCTGCCCTGTATTTCAGCTTTCTTCTCTCTGATTTTCTATGTCTGATCCTCTCTGCCCTCCTCAGTACCACTATCTATTTCACTTTCTCTCTGGAGAGAAAGCAGAGGAGAGTCTGTGCTGTCTGCATTGCCAGCTTGTTGCTGGCGCGGGTGGGGACAGCAGATGTGACAAGAGAAGATACACTGGAAGAAGGTAGGGAATGTGCTCTTTGTTGCTTCTTCATGGTGAACATGCTGCATGCCACAGCTCAGGTTAAAGAGTGCAATGCATCTGCAGCCTTCAGGATCCTAAAGTTGAGTGTGATGGCAATGATGAAAAAAACTCTGTATTGCCAGGTCTCTTCCATTCAATTTATCACACAGCTGCAAAGACTAGAACAGCTTATACATTACACATTATATCTGGAGTTGGAGAAGGGCTGTGCCACTCCGTGCAATTACCAAAGTTTTGTGTAGAGCTGTGGCAAGCATGGATTGGAGCCCTTTTCTTTTGGAGACCCACTAGGAGGCACAAAGATCACTGTGAGCAAAACCTGGATAACATCAAGCGTGGGCCCTGCTGAGCCAGTTGAACTGTGCACCCTGTTCCTCTCTAGAGGTTTCCTCACACAGTGACCCAAAGCACCGTGCCAATAAAGTAGCATCAGAAAATTCCACCTACAATATGGAAATGATAAAGAATTACCCTTGGCCATATCAATACCACTTTCCATCTTCCTTAACCTTTTAAATTTTGACCAGTTATATGCGTTGGAATGAAAAAAAGTTGTTTTCCCAAAGCCCTTATATAGGCACCTAAGAAAAATTGCAGTTTTGACAAATTGGCATTCTAATGAAAAAGTATTTTGAATGAAAACATTTTTAGCTAGCTCTGTTCCAGTGAGAGCTGGGCTTTAAACTGAGAGGACAGTCTCACAGAGGATAGTTCTGTAGAAATTGGGACAATGGCTGTCTCATAGGCATCTGTGAGATTCACTTTCTCAGGAAGGCAGTGATAAAATGACTGTGGTGTTAGCACCCTGAACTACCAAGACTGTCAGAATGCAACTGCCACAATATTTTCAGTACAGATTATTTGTGTGGCATTTTCTTTACATTAATGGTGATATCAGTATTCTGCATCAGTCACCAATATTCCACATCAGTAGACTCTTCAAAGTGATCATCATGAGAATACTGACATATAAGGTTTCGAAACCAGTTAATTTTAAAATGTTTCAGAATGTGTTTCTTAAGGTAGCTACTAGAATAAATTTTGTCATAATCAGAAGCATTAGCCCTTTATTCCATAAATGTAAAGTGGCTCGGTCTTTCAATTAGAGTGATGAAGCAGCAACACTCTGCCAGCGTATTCTCAAGGACAGTATGCTTTCAGTTCCTGGCAGGGTTGTACCATGATTGGCTTTTACACAAATATTTTGGACCATTTCCTAGAAATAGTTGATAGTGTAATTATCAGTTGCAGTTAAATCCCTCAGAAAAATGATGTCGTGCATAGATTGCCTGTATTCCTTCTGACTACTTTAAATGCCTGAAGAGAATTTTTACTGGTATTACGTATTTTTGTAAGAGAATTGCATCTCACTATGTCAAGGGTTTTCTAAGAAGAAATCACATGAATAGCCAGAAGCGTTCATTTTACTTTGTTTTTACTGATTGCTCTTGCCACCAAACTTTCTAAAACATTTTCCTACTGTTTGGCTTAGCGTATATTAACTAGGAGAGAACACAAAAATTATTATTAAATTGCCCCTAGATGAATCAAAACTTGAAAAAGGCATAAGGAAGCATAAGGTAGGTGTTAACACAGTGCTATAAACAGTAGGTTACAGATGGAACGAAACTAGATAGGAGTAATTTAAAAGCTGGCTCTAGGCACACTAAAGATCATTGAGGGCCTTTAATGCCTCTGAAATAAGAGAACTGAGAGGTAAAACTACTGATTACGTAACAAAAAAACTGATGCGGTATCTATAGAAGTGCAAAATGTATATTAAGTCTCTTTCAGGTCTGGAAAGTCTGAGCTTATAACCATTTCACAAGGTCAGTACTTAAGCAACACGAGGAAGCTCAGATCTAAGTTTTTCCTTTCCTGCCAATGTCAGCATTGAATGAATCCATGGATTTATGCCCTGATTATTTTAGTCCTGTAGATTAAATGAGAGATTGCCGGCTGAGTCTTTAGTTAAACTGACTCAGAGAGATCTTATTGTGCCATGGCTGTGCTGAAAGTCTGAACAACGTGATGCAACGGAGAAAAGCAAAAGCTTTCACTGTGTGTTTTTGTACGTTCCTTCCACAAAGTTATAAATGTGCAAAGGCTCATCATCCCTTCACATGCCTGTTTCCTTCACTGCTTTGAAATCTGGACAGGCTGGGAAGCTGCTGTGTTAACATTTCTGCAAGGGAGTGGTTGAACCCTCTGACTCCCAAAGGCTGATTGCCATCAGCCAGGTCAGCAAGGCTGCAATGAAGGGGCAAAGGGAGAAGGGCAACACTTTGCTTCCTCTGGTGACATTTAGCCGTATAGGCTGCTCTGCGGTGCTGCTGTGGATATCACACTCAACCTCCACCATGGAAAGAGAGAAGTGCAGTGTGACAGGGATGGTCAGATATAATTTCTGATGTGTACAAATACTAGAATCTGGATCTGGATGTGGTTCCAGTCAATAAGCAAATTAAAACTTGGGATATAAGTTTAAGGTTCTGTGTTTGCTGGCCACTTTTAGACATTTCCAGACAATGAACTGGGCTTTTGCAAACCAAATCTTGAGGGCCTGTTTCCTATCGTAGGTTTCTTAATTTCAAGTTTTCAAGAATGGGAGGTTGCTCTCAGTCTTACTCATTTCTTGGTCTTGAACTACAGTCTTTTCAGAACCTTGAATTCAGACTTCTAATCTGTTCTGAATGTGGTTTGAGGGCAATTCTTTACTTAGTTTTGCTCTGGTAGCCAAAAAACTAGACCAATACAGGGTGTAAACAAGGCATATTTTCAGGAGGCTGTTCTGAATCCCAGAGGTGCTCCTGCCTGCCTTCAGGTGGCATTTCCTTCCCCGGGATCACAAACGGATGGGACATCTGCTTGCCCTCCTGGTGTCCGGTGTCCCCAGCATTCAGCAGTGCCTTACTCAGCACATGGGCTTTCTCCCAGACTTGGTTCCCATAGCTGGGATTTTAGAGCTTGGGATCTGCAGGATCTAAGTCTCGTGGTTCTGGGAAGGGCTAACAAACTCAGCCTTACTTACTAAATAATGTCTGTGGAAAGGAGCAGTAGATACTTCGAACTTGGAGACGGATCACAGGAGACAACTGTTCATATCTATGTAGATGGTTTATGTGCTATTTAACAAGGCAGCTGAACCCTCTACAAATAAACAGGCCTCCTTTTTTAGCAGTGCTTTAACCCTGATCCTGCATGAGAAATTTATTTGATAAAAAAGCCTGACCTTCTTTTCTTTTTTTTTTTGCTTATATTGGCTTTTTTTTGCAACTCTAATGACTAGGGCAACTCTTCAGAAAACCTGGCAGACGATCATGTTTTGACTATGAGTAGCCACAATTCAAAACTGCCAGTTTCCCTGGAGAAGACTCTGCTGAAAGCCTCGTACTTTTTGGTGAAAAGTTATCTTGCAGAATACAAATCATCATCAATTTCCCAAGATTAAAATCCTGAACCTTTGACTTGCTCAAAGCATTTCTTTAGCTATGAAAGAAGAGGTAAAGACTGTCTAAAGGCAGCAAAAGTCACTACCACAATGGCAAGGGATGAATGGAAAACAGCTGCATTTGGCAGCAAACCAGGTCATGTTCCAATAGGGCTTTTGAGTATTTTACAGAAGCCGTTCAGTCATCAATGAATTCAGCAAACAGAAAGATATCTGGCAACTTTTAAGCACTTTTACAGAAACCTGTATGCCAGCAGAGAATACACTAGAAACCCTTGCCATTGGACGTTTTTATAGAAAGCTGCATGCCTAGTGAGAACAAGTAAAGGCTTCTTGTAACAGCAGCCTCAATTTTCTTTACTGGGGCTTCAGCTCCAAGCTGAGCTCCAGGTGAATCACAGGGCAAGGATGTTTGTTTTCTCTAGCAGCCTTCCCAGTGGCAATTTTTCTCTTTAGAAGGGTATTCTGCAAGTTTTCTGTTAACTGCTTTTTCCTCAAGTTGCTCTCCATGTTACAGCTTTCTGTGGGCAGAGGAACTCTCTCCGTGTCTGGTCAGGCAGGAGAGCATTGCCTGTTCAGCTTCATAAAGGAAAAGTGAAAACTATAGTGTTTAATTTGAACAGCAGCATCCCATCTAAGGCTTACCCTATTCACACACTAATACTGTTAGAATTAAGCAAACAAGATCAGACTTGATGCTGATTAACTAGTACAGAAACCTCAAGAGCCCTGAATTGACTTAATATCTAGAGCAGGAGGACAGTTTTGAAGTACTAGATATAAATAAAACTTTCTGCTGAATTACCTAGGTCTGTTGAAAGAATCAAATTTGCAACAGCCTGGTTAGATATGTAATCTATAAAAACATCAATTTTGACTAATTTCAGGGGAAAAAAAAGACATGAAGACTGGCTCCAGGTTACTTACGTCTGTCAGAGCACAATGCAGCAAATATCAGTATCAATTTCATGCTTAGCACAGCATGTAATCGCTAGGTGCAGCTTAGTGCAGCAATCCTGAGGCAAGTTTCCAGCCCTTTCTTCTGGAAATGTTCTTACAAACAATATTCAGAGGAACCGAGTATGGGTTGGGAAGGGATTTACGAGATGATGTGGACTTGACAAACTCTCAGTGCTCCGAACTAGCACAATCACCCTTATCTTATTGTCTAGCTGTTATAAATATGTACTTCTTACACCTGAAATTTTCACCTCTTCTATTAATGGAATGACATATCCAGTAGTGAATAGATTTTTATGGTCTTTGCGTGGTTTGTGCAGCAGAAAACCTGTTAAGAGTCTGAGTTTCCTGAGTAACACCATTGATTTACACAGCGTTCAGCTCCTGTAATGCATGTCAGAGAGACAGGCAAGGAAGTCTTCTCATTTTTTTTCTCTGGATGTGAAAGAGGCCTTGGTAGCTGTGTGGTATTGTGAGATTTGTGATAATGTGGCTTTGATTTCCCTCTGTATTTGACCTAGGTCTAATACAATGTATAGCTCAGGTAATGTTATGGATCTGTTGTTGAAAAGTTGGGACACTCTGTGTGTGTGTGTGTGTGCGTGTGTGAGTGTGCGTGTGTGTGACTGTGAGCTTGACTTACAAAGTTTTTGACTCGACAATATTTCTTACCAATACTTTCATTAAAGTTCACAACGAATAGGCACTAAGCTATGAATAATGCACTGAACTCTTCATAAAAATTAGGCTTTCGAACAAAGGCACCTTTAGAGAAGTAAGTTTACTGGAAACTTAGAACAGTCACATTTTCATCTGTATTCCAGGTTTTAGGGTGGTTTTTTTGCAGCTTTTTACAGAAAACCTCATGCCAGTTATTTGCACTTTTGGAGCACTGCCACTGACCCCCAAGCAAAGGCAGAATAGTGGCAGGCTGGCATGGGTGTACCCTCTCACAGGCTAACAAGCCCAGAAGGCGGCAAAAAGCCTGGGTTAAAGCCTTGCACAATTCTAGCATGTTTGGAAGCATACCATCTTCTTGTATTTTAAGCTGGAAGACTCTTCCAGAGTCAAAATTTTTGGAAACATCTTTTTAATCAAAGATGTAAGATTTAATTCTTTAATTCTTCATCTTTTTTCTTCTCCCTGTAAAACCAGTAGGAAAAACGCCACATATTTTTTGCAACTAAATTTAACTGCAATCACATATGAGCAGATGCAGAGAGTGTTACTGAAAACCAAGTAGGATTGGAATCTAATGTAATATTTCTGTGTTGTAATTTTAGGCATTTCTGTGTGACTGAAGGAAAAGGTTTCTAAACAAAGGGTCAAATTCAGGTTCCAGTGAAATCAGGGTGTAAATCCACACTCCTGGCAATGAGACCTGAATTTGTACCAAGACCACTCTACCAGGAGAAAGAAAACTCTTCAGCTCAAATGTGTTTAAAGCAGAGATTAATTGACCGACTGCCAGGAACTCTCTAGGAAATGAGGAGAATTTGATTGTAATTGCAGAAACATGATTTTCAGACCTATATGCTAATATCTGGAAGACATTTATTGTCCTAGATGAAATCCTGAAACCTTTAAAAACCTTAGGTTTAGTGAGTCACTTTCAAATTCTGTTCTACTTTTTATAATCATTCGCTTCACTGGGGTTTACGCCAGCACGACTGTGAGATGCCAAGGGCCCAGATGGGGTTCCTCTTAGAGACAAATCAGCACCTCTCACCCCCAGCCCCTTTGCCTCGGGTAGAAAGGGACTCGGGAGCGTGTAGACCGATGCCCACAGCCCTCCATCTACTTCGCCTGGTTACGGCGACATTTTTAATCTCAAACTTCTGAGCGCTGCTTTCAGTGGCGGGGAGAGAGCTCTCCGGCTGCAACGCAGCGGCCAGAGCAGCTACTCCCGCAACCCCGGTCTCGCTTCCACGCCCCGCCGTGCTCCGCGGAGGCAGGGGAGGGGTGGCGGACCCCCTTCTCCCTTCGGAGCAGCACTTTTTGGCGGGGCATGGACGGGGCGGCGGCAGGAGGGGATTGGCGTCAGGCG
>NW_010172631.1:0-5200 GCF_000695765.1 Mesitornis unicolor | reverse complement strand
AAAAGGTTTTGGCTGAAAATATTGCCTGTATTGCTTTTAATTGAACTGACTCATGTATTTTCCACTCTAAACTTGAGTATGTGAGGAAAGAGATCAGGCACTTGCCTTAATGTCTGAGCCTCTGTCTGCCTTCAGTGACATAATGTTTTCTGCAAATTTTTTGTCATGTTTAGGTGCAGGGTCTGCCCCTCTGTCCAGTTTCTCTCTGAGCCCATAATCCCAGTGTTCTGGGATACACTGATGACCTACACACTCAAATGGTGTCTGTGATTCATCAGGTGGGATGAACAGGACATGAAGTTTTCACTGCTTTTTAGGGTTTTCCATAGCAAATAAATGGGAATCAAAAGTCTTTTCTTTATAGGGAACTATGGTAGCAGTTGTTAAGCTCAAGTCAATATGATTTAGAAGAATAAATTAGCTCAGGCTGAGCATGGATAATAGCTGTGAAAAAATCTGAATTGCATACACAGAGAATATTTGGCAATGCCTTGCTGAAACTCAAGAGGAAATTCCATTGGGAAATGCACATCTTTGACAACTGAAAAATAGAAAGGAAGTAATAAATTACTCCTGTCATATTTATAAAAAATATCAGAAAAAATACCCTTCTGCATGATGTCTTGTTTTCTCTTCTTTTTAATGAAAAGATAACAACTTTGAATATTGTGTATTTGTCTTTCTGTCTATTTATTCAAGGCTGTTGTGGACTTCTATTCAGGGTTAGGAGTCCACTAGGATTATTGTGCAGCTAACAACTCTACCTGTTATTAAATTTACACTGTGGTTTCCATTTTAAGACTTAATATTTAGTTGCTTAAAGATAGAGAAGTTTTTGTTCTGGAAAGTTCTTTGCTGTCTGCTCTCAGGCTGTGTACTCAGATGTGATTCCAAGTGCCCTGCAGTCTTGTCAGAAATATCTGTAAAACCAAAAGGTAAGGTGCCCCTTCCCACTACAGTTGTGCTCCAGAAAGCTATGGCAACAGCCCACTGCCATCAGCAGATAGAGATATCCAGTTCTGGCAATGGTGACTATGAACAATTTTCATTATCATGGCTTTTTGAGGCTAAGCAGTGAGATGGATTTTTTCCAGTGTTTTTCTTGTGAAAAGTACATTATATAACCAATTTTAGTATTGGTGAAAAAATAATCTGTGTAGAAGACAGCAACTGCTTTCTAACTTTTCATGAGCTGTATTTTTGCTGGATGTTCTATTAATGTCCCAAACATAGCCATTGATTCTCTGAAGAAAAACAAAGATTGTGTGGAAATACATGTAGTGATCATGCAATTATCAAATCTTAAGTTGCAATGCACAAATTTCAGTAAATCTTCAATTTCTCAGAGGCTGATTTTGCAAACTGTAATGACCTTGTGTTAGTGTAGAGGCTGCACATAAAGAAATGTTTATAGTAAAATAGATAGAATGAGGAATGCAACTTATGCTATGACTTGCCCCATATATCACCCTTAAACCTTACTTGCTGTACCACTTTATCCCCTCATAGAGTCATTTATTAAGAAGCATGGTTAAAAATTGTTTTCTGTTTCTACTCTGTTAGTTGTAAGTGAACATTTATCCATTATTTTTCTGATCATAAGGCTGATAAATAGAAGAACAGATTTATAAATAACAAAGACAATAGTTAACTAAGTTACAGCAAGACATCAGGAGTACAGTTACAGAAAATTCACATGGCTGAAGCAAAAGCACCAAGAGAAATAAACCTTAAGCAGTCAAATGGCGGATACTAATGAGTGCAGCAGAAAGAGCCACTATTTCAACAAAACTGTTTAAAATATTGATCCAAATGCTAACCACTATTGATTTAAAGCTAACGAACATTTCAAGTTCCAAGTGTGTTCTATAGAAACCAAACTGCAGATTCATTGTGATTTCTACATTTTAGGAAAAAAAAATAACAGTGTGGTTATACTTCGTTTATTCCAGAGTGGGACAATCAGATCTGGTAGAAAGACTACATTACATTGCATTGCATTACATTGTTGGCATCAGCACTGTGACACTTATATTCGTTCCAGCAGCTGGATTCCAGGGCACTTTTGTTAATGTCGCTTACACATGGCAGTCAAAACATTAAAGGCAGTCCAACGATTTGAGAATTTTTTGAGAGTTGTATTTGATAAATGATTTATAGATGGTTTATAGGTTGGAGGTGACAATTAACCTTTTTGAGTCTTGCAACATTCTGGCCCCGGACTTCAAGCAGAGCCAAAATGTCACTGAAACCACTCCCTGCTCTCTGCTTGTAACCCTGACCATGACAATTGGACCTGCAGCAGACAGCACTCCTGTTGGGGACTGACTGTTCCATAAGCTAGGATACATACCCCCTTCTTTGCTGGCAGTTAAGGATGTTCTTTCAAGTTTCTGTCATCTTGGCTGGCACCTTTCTCTAAATCAAGCAGCCTTGCCTGCTATGGGCGTCAAAGTGCGAGGTTTGCATTTTGCTTGTTCATATTGTGGTGTGCAAATATGTCCCTGCTTTTTTCTTTGCAAACCTGCAAAACTCCTCTCAACCTCTCTTTTCTTTCTGTCTTGGTGCTCACTCAACTTCCACTTCTCTTCCAGAGAGAAAACATGACCACACATCATCTTATGCACCCAAAATTTCCCATACGGAGGTTATCAAAGTGTCAAGTGCTTGTCCATATGAATTTGCTACTTACATTTCAATTCTTGGACTTGGGAAATGGAAAACCTGGAACAAGGTAGATTGTAGATGAGCTAGTTTGGAGGTTATAAATGTCTTAATTCAAACACAGAAAACAGATTAAAATGAAAGTTAGTTTCCAGAGCAACACTGTGACTGCTCCATCAATCAATCAATCAATCAATCAATAATTTCAGGGTTTTATGTCCTCAGATATTTGGCTTCTGTAAACTTGGAAAGCCTGGCAACAGTCTTCTGGCCAAAACAAATGTTCATACTGTGCCTCTGTATACATACAGACATGTATTTTCACAGGTCTGTTGTTGTAGGTTTGGTTGGTTTGTTTGGTTTTGGTTTGGTTTTTGGTTTTTTGTGAGGTTTTTTGTTTAAAAAAAACAACCCTCTCAATAGTCTCTTCCTAGACTGAGACTCTTCAGATTTTCAGCTGATATAAAGAAATAAGTGGAGCTGCACCAATTAGTGGCAGAAAAGCACCATCCCTTTCTTTCAAAATATAGAATGATTCCTCTCGAGATTTTTCTTCTTTCCCTCTGCACTTTTGCATGCTCGGAAAATGCTATGAGAGGTGGAAAAAGCACTCTGTCTATACACCTATCCTTCCAGATGTCCATCCAGCCGTCCTTCATTTATCCATGCAATCATTCATCCAAGAGCTTATTTTCAGGTCTCCCATTATAAGTTTGAGGGTAAATTGTTACCCAGAAGTGGCTTACCTTTAAAAAGCTAAAAGAAAAGCCTGTTACATCAGTAAACAAAACCTGCATTTTGCACTGAACGAGCCATTGTGCTTCTGCTTCTTGGTATCTTCATAGATCAGTAGCAAACACAGCTTTTTTCGTCCCACAGATGTCATGCCTGTGGCATAATGACCCTATAGATGTATTGTAATGCTTATAATGTGTTACAGAGACTTGTGTGAACACAAGCTGGGAATGTCACTGAATTAGCAGTGACACCTGCAGAATTTTTGCTGTGGGACAGCAGTCCTAGACACAGCATAAGACCTTCAGTGTCTCTCTAAATTTATGGCCAACTCGGTTAACCATTTCTCCTTGTATGTCTCTGATTTGGGGGAATTTTTAGAAGACACTTTCTCTCCCAGAATTCTGAAATTTTGCCACTTTTTCTTCATTTTCCACCACTGTATCTACCACTGTTGCAGCTGCTGTCACATTCTGAGGTTTCTGCACCCTGAGCAGCCAGAATTTCTCACAGCTAAGCTGATTGCTACGGCTGTGAGCAATATACTGGAGGGTGGGTTTACATGGTTTGTTAATGAGATTACATTTACAACTGTCTGGTAACACTGGTAGTTTTCCTTGTAAACATACTTTATCTCTGAAACTTTACTTGCCTGTTGGTCTTCCTACATGCAGCATGAAGTAAGATGGTACGGATTTGGTGGGACAGTACCTTGTCTTGCAGCACTTCTTCTTTTTGAGTTTGCCTTTAGACATTTCTCTTCTGCGTGCTTCTTAAACACTCAGGTAACAAAGAAATCCTCCCATTCATTCTCTCTCCCTTTGCCTTAGAAAATAAGTCTGCATTAAGCACAAATAAAGTATGAGTGACTCCCCTGGAAGAAAAATGTGTCTTTAGGAATGCAGTTAAAATGCGTAGGCAGTACAAATGCCACATCAGATGTACAGAACTACGTTTGGTTCATGATAATTTCATTAATTCATGTTCCTCACACAGAGGTTACCATGGCCACTTCAGGTAGACGGTGGAAAGACAGTGTTAGCTGCAAGTTTCTAGTTTCTAATTTCTGCTATAAAGATATGGAGGAAATAAAGTCAGTGACTTACAATTAATGAACTGTGTGTAGTAACAATTTGATTTATAAACCTGTATTTAAAGGACCTCATACAGGTGTTTTTTGGCTTTCTGAGTTCATTTCCATTCCAAGCTGTAAAATTGACAAGTTTGGGAAAAGCTGCCTTGTCAGTTTCCCCCTGTTGTGCTGGTACAGAGACTCCTTCACGAACATCCCATCAGTCTCTGCTGGGCTGCACGACTGGCATCCTGCCTGTCCTCAGCCACCGAAATGCTGAGTGAGGTAACCGTGTTAACAACTGTCATGTTCAGGGCTGGGCAACTTCTCTGCGCATGAAAGCTGAAAAACTTCTTTCAAATACATATGGCAGGCCACATGTTAGCACATCTTAGCATTAACAGAAAAACAATACAGCCAAGAGCTATGTAATGTGAATGATGTGAAATAGTATCAGAACAGTAACAGTATCTACCTAAGAGCTGGAACATTAAGCCCATGGTGCTTTATTGTACACAGTGTACTGTTAAGACCATTTGTTCCTATAGCTTCGTGTATAGCTATTTCCAAACTATCTATTCCATACTGCGTGACTGAAGAGAAACAATTCTTTTGCTTATTAACTTTAAGTTACAGATTAGTACAAATATGTGTTATAAGAGAATAAATACCACAATCCTCTTGTATTTCTCAATCAGTAGTGAGTACCTTCCAGGAGGATACAGAACA
>NW_010172630.1:0-234 GCF_000695765.1 Mesitornis unicolor | reverse complement strand
AGGATGGTATTGCGGGCAGTGGCATAAGGCATAGCGTAAGCTTCCAACCACCCAGTGCTTGCTTCCACCATTGTGAGCATGTAGCGTGTACCCTGACGAGTCTGAGGGAGTTGGATGTAGTCAACCTGCCAGGCTTCTCCATGCTTGTACTTCAACCACCTTCCTCCGTGCCACAAAGGTTTCATCCGTCTGGCTTGTTTGATGGCAGCGCATGTGTCACAGTCATGGATAACC
>NW_010172629.1:18969-80000 GCF_000695765.1 Mesitornis unicolor | reverse complement strand
TATTTATATTTATATTTATATTTATATTTAGCAAGTAATTTATGTTACAATTTGTTTTTAAAGTGAAGTTCAAAATTCAAATTTTGTTGCATTTAATAAACATTCACTCTCTTTAACTAGTGTCCTGCTGTAGTTGTCTGCAGTATGCTAGCGCTCAACCTGCTCTGTGCTGTGATTCCCATGTAGGAACAGAATAAATATTCATAACTTCTCCTCCTCCCTATAATGTGCCATAGGGAAATATCAACTATGATGCACTGTGGTCCCACACGATGTCATGAGAACCTGTCTCAGAGGGTCCAAATCTAAAATGGAATTGACCACAAGGTCTTAGGGGTTACTTAATGAAGTGATTAATGTAATTACAAATGCATAAAGACATAAAGATTTTTCAATATTTAGCCCCAAAACAACTTTGACCGATTTAGTTTTCCTTCTGCAATTAGGATGAAATAATCTGAGTAAATATTATTTTAAGACATAAAAGAAATGGGAAGTGCTAACCTTATAACTATGTCAAAGGATTGTAGGATGAGATTTATAAAATCCTTCCTGTATTAATAATTAGAAAACATACTCAGTAGAAAGTTAAATTATTCATTATAATCTATATCTTGTAGACTTCGTAGTATTTGCAGATCTTCTAACAAAATTTTTTAAAGTGCAGAAGACATTGTTGTGTTAGTTGTCCAGGAAAGGTATTTTTACTACCTTGTATTTTATGAGTTTCATATGTCTCATATAAAGCTACTTCTTGTTTTTTTTCTGTAAAGGATGAAACAGAAAGCTGTGGCATATGAAATCTTCTATTCATAGTAACCAATTTTACTAATGCTGGAGGGTTCTTTAATAATTCCCTTCTATTTTAAGTATCCCCAGTTGGAGAATCCAATAGAAAGAAATTGGTTTCTCCAGAGGTGGCAGGCAGGTTGAGATGACTACTGCCTCTCCAATATGAGTTCCAACCTGCTGATGGTGACAGGCTCTGTTTCAATGGAAAAACTCTTGTTGATGAAGTGAAAACTCAGTCTAGCCACAAATAATGATGTTGTTTGGACTTCGTATCTTTTGTCTGCTGAGGGCACTAAGTGCCAAAGTGGATGCTTTGCTAGGGACTGTGCTGAGGGATGCAGACAGACTTCTATTGACTTGTCATTTACAGCATTTAATGGATTTGAACTATTTTCCAGCTTTTAAAATGCTGTTTAGGAAATCCCAGTAGCTCTGCATTGTCATTTGACAGACAATTTCAATTTAAATTTTAATTTATCCTCTAAAATAAGTTTTTCTCCATTTAGTAACAGTATCTTATAAATATGAAAGATGACTTTCCCTAGATCTCAATATTTATTTTCACACTCCTATTAAATGGACAGGGTAAATGTTATTGATCTCTCTGACTTTCCTCACCATGCAGTCAGTCATCCTCCCTCTCTACCCTCTAGCTAGTCGTCAGCTAAAGAACAGTCCACCATTTGCAATGTATTTCAGCTGGATTATAAACAGCCTCCACCTAAATACCATGCACACACTGTGCAAAGAAGGCAGACATCTGGAGAAAGGAGCTGCAGGGGAGCCGCTGAGCTCACCCTCCTGTGTTCATCACACATCTTTTCAATCACACTGTGCCCTCAAGAGTTATTCCTACAAGAATCTCAGGAGAAAAGCAGAGCTCAGGATTCAGTTAAGAACTTGTCCTAGTTGTTTTTCAGCAGAAACATTGATTCTTGATTTCACAATATTATTAATATCCATTTCTCTTCGGGGTTTTTTCTGTTTGTTTGTTTATAAAAATGGAACGGGCGAAGTCCTGGATGTTACTGTGAATTGCCGGGCTGTGGCTCAGGGAAGTTTGATTTCCTTATGCTCCTGTTCTCCTTGGAGGGCTAAACTTCTTCCTAGTGTGTTTCACAGCATGAAGCTGCAATAATGTGCTGCATCCTCTCAACAAGAGGAACGACTGAGACTATGGTTTATCACAGATGTTACTGTTTGGCCCATACGTTCTAGTCTAGCCTAAGGAGTAGAATGAAAGTACGAGGAAAATTGTTTACAACTTCCCTGGGGCTCTGCAGGGGCACTTCCGAAAACAAGTATCAAGCAATGGAGAAAAAAAATTATTTTACCACCATTTATACTACAATAACCATATCATCTGGTTTCCAACCTTTTTGACCCATTTCCCTGTGCAGAGAAGCCAGTGAGATATTTGAGGACGAAAGCAATATTCTGCAGAACTACTGTGGTAAACATTGCCTTCTTCCCAATCCTGACACCTTCCTGATGGAGAGTGCCTGGACTCTGTTTCAGAAGACCAGTGTGGTCAAAGTCAAATTATCTTGTTATTTACAGGTTCTTGCTGTACAACCAGAAGGTAAACAATTCTAACATGTGTAAATGATAGCTTCTCTATGGAAGAAGTGTTGATGAAGTATGAACTGAGTATATATTGTCCTTGTTTTCCATCTGAAAATAATGCTTACCTGAGATCTTCTTCTAAGTCCACACAGAAGATTGTAGCCAAATCCTAAATTCTACCTAATTAGTTCAGAGTCCTCCCTACAGCAGATGTGATTAAGTGCTGCCTTTTGAAATTGTATTTCTGGCTAGAAGCAGGAACACCATGTTGTCTGATCCCCTTCTCCCAGCTTGTTGCCACAGTTCAGATTCTGCTCCATATCCTGTCTTTGAGTGTTTCCAGATTCACAGCACAACTGTCGAGCTTTGCTTTGAAAGAAGAACAGGGGTGTGCAGTGATAGCTAGGAAGCACTAACTAGTATTCACTTAATATGTTTTGGGTTTATTCAGAGAACTAATTTTGCAGTCATTTCCAGCGTGGCTAAGCATACATCCGAAGCAGCACTGAATTAACACAAAGCAATCTGCAACAACAAATCTGCAACAACAAGCTGAAAGTCATGTTTAAAAAGAAAACCTGGATGCACCTGGAATTTGAAGCTGACAGCCCCTTAATTACTGCACTTGTGTCAGACATAAGAACACAATGGAAGCCTTTCTTTTCATGCCTGTTTCTAACAATTAATTTTCTAGAAATGCGCTCATCTCCGACTGGCTTGCCAGACAGAGCCGAAGCCCTACTACATGAGCAAGCTATGGTGGTGTGGGATTACACTCCTGGGGCTCGGAGAGGTGGGCAATTTTGCAGCCTATGGACTTGCCCCCATTGCCATTATCGCTCCACTGGGATCTGTATCTGTCATAGGTGAGATGGTTTGCTTTCATTCTTGCTTGGGTACATACTTTAATTGAATGCTTGCTTGTGACTAGAGGAACAGAGTACCACAGAAACTGCAGCAGGAACACAAGTGGAAAAAGTTAATGTTGTGGTTTGAAAATAATTCATATAATCACATGAGCTGACAGTTTAACACAAATCCTCTACTTAACACAGAGAACTCTTCTAATATCTCTTTTTCTACAGTTTTGTCTTTCGTGTCACTCTACTCTGCTAGTTCCTGCCAGTTGGTCATCCAGGGCTGTACCAGTGTGTATCCGTGCCGGATCTGCGAGCCCCTGAAGCAGGGGGCTGGTGTCCTGCGGACTGCACAGAGCTGTGGTCTGATCCTGGGTACCTACAGCACGTTTTCTATGTCATCATAACACCAAGCAGTTTCTGCTGCCTATTCCCTGCCCATCACCATGCTTCATGTAGATGTGGGCAAACTTGCTTGACTCTCTGCAGTGTGTGACAAAAAGGGCCTAGGAATTTCCTGAAATGTTTAGTTTCCTCATGGACATTGTCAAAGTTGTTAATTTGTTCCTTTGTATGCAGATTAATTGGACTTTGGCAGAAATCCTATCCTTAGGACTCATTTGATACGAGCTTACTCCTTAGTTCACGTGGGTTTTTTTGTAATTAAGATATTTAGAAGACTAGCTAAGGTAGAGATGTCTGTTTCTTTGGTAAAGAAACTTACATTATAAAATATGTTATCATGTTGTGCTAACGCAAAGCAGAGTGGACAGACTGGTATTGTACAAAGGCTGTGAAAACAGGAGTCCAGGGTGCAGCTGTATCTTAATTGAGTTGCTTCATATCACAGCTGAAACATCCTGGGCTGAGATATGACTGCAATTCTGCATACGCTGGAGCTCATTCACTTGCTATTGACAAGTGGTAACATTTCATGGCCTGTCTCTCGCTACCAGCTTCATGCTTGGAAGTGACATTGCAATGAATGATTCTGCATGGGAAGGTAGAAAAGATGAATTGTCTTCCTGGGGAACTGCCTGGCTGTACTGGAAGGAGGCAGCCAACCATATGTGGGTGCAATTTAGCAAAGAGATACTGGGGGAAGGAAACTGCTGGGAATTTACTGTAACCTTCAATGTTAAACTATTGCAGAATTTTGGAGAATGAGATATAAAGCCACTGTACTTCACCATCATAGGAAAGAAGTTCTCAAAGAAAGGAATGAGATATTACCTGAGATGGAAATGTAAATTAACATGACATATCCTAGTGTGATTTTGGTGGCAGTAGTTATATTCTTAACAATTGTAGACATTTCCAGATGTCTCTGAGTGTAAAGGGACACTGAGCAATCTAATTTGTGGTCCAAACTGAATAAAATGCAAATACAGAAAACCAGAAAGAAGAAACAAAAGGCAGTGGGAAGGGAAAAAAAATCCATTGGTTATTAAGCTGCTACAAAGAAGGGGTTACATTTAGGATCCATTTTTATCTCGGCAGATTCCTTCTTCTTTGCCTTTGCAATATGCAAAGAAATGTTGTATCTATGTCCTACGTTCTCCATTTCCCTTTACTTATAACAAATACCAAGCAATCATTTTCCTAACTGTTGTATCTTATCAAAATTCTCATACAGGTTAGGTTATTTTAAACTGACCCAAAATGCTTATCCTGGAAGACCCCAGAAAGCACTTTAATATCTTATATTCCATTCCCATATATCAGCTGACATTATCCATTTCATAGCCCAAACAATAGAGATATCTGAAATTTTATTTAGTCTAGCAAACATTCCCTTAAGGAAGGGAAACTAAAAATGATGTAGGCAGCCAACTACAACAATAAATTCCCAGTAACACTTCCTACCACTAGATACTTTCCTGTCTTCAGAAATTAGAGCCGGAGAGAGAGCGCATCCTTTTAATTTTAGAACAGTTCATCATTTAAGGCAATGACAGACTGACCAACATGCACATCATCTGCTAACAACTGGGCAAAAGATAGTTTAGGCAGCAGGTCTTCCAATTTAAAAGATGAGTTATTTTTATTGTTGTGACCTCTTTCAAGTGGTGGAGGGTGGATATTGCACATTCTGGTTGGCAGTTGTTTTGAGGTATTGTTGGATGTGTGTCTTTCGTAAGTCAACAAACAAACAAAGTCCAAATGTGTATCCAAACCCCAAGTCCACCCTTCTGACAGGCATTTTTTTCCGAATTTGGAGTCAATACATCCAACATGGTAGGACCTGACTCTCACTGACATTAGGCACTCAGTACTTATGGTGCACTGAGGGGATACGTGCTTTGTGATATGCCCAGACATATAGGGGCCTCTCTGGAGATCCCCATCACCCTTGGTCTGCACAGAAAGTTTCCTTTGCTTGGGAACCGGGGTTTTGGAGGAGGCTAAGGCAGACTACAGTCTCTGCCTAGAATGGATTTGGGCTGTACTCATATCTCCAAACCTCTGAGACGGGAAGCATTCTGGGTCTTAAAATAGATGGAGCCAACATCTATTATGCTCTGCTACCACATTTAACTGTATCCAAATGAATTTTACACTTAACCCGGTATCAATTAAATAGTAAAAAGTTTGTGCCTTATTCTATTGAGCTGGCTGGTTCTGATGGCTGTTTTAGAAAAAATCCAGCACCACAGACCATGAATTGGCATTACACCAGTAGATTTTTTTTTCATAGAATTAAGCTACAAAGACTAATTTTCTTCTTTCTTCAGTGGAAGTATTTCTGTGTGTGGTTGCAATGATGCAAGCTCTACATCTGTTCAGGGTTTTTAATAGTTTGAGAAGACAGCAGTTGTTTTCTTCAAGAGGAGAAATTGGTAAATTTTTAATTTAAAATGGAGGAGTAATACATGTTTGATGTGATCATTAAAAAGCTTTTTATACTTAAAAATTAAAAATAATGTTTTACATGTAGCATGTGTAATTTTAGGCTGCTGTGGTTTTTAGCTCATTGTCTTGCTTTTGCCTACAGAATTAACTTGGGGGGATGGAGGTGGGTGAGGAGAGGTCAGTGGTATCAGAGATCATTTCTTCTGCAGTTTTCATCATTCTGTAGAGAGTTGTTTTACACTTAACTCACTTAGACTGACATTGCTGAGATCCCTTTACATTTTTATATGCTCCTTCTAAATAGCTGTGGGGCAAGAAATTGCTTTAGACTTTGAAAATTGATATCCCTGGAAGTACTTTAGGAAAAAGATTCTCAGATATTCTCATCGAAATGGATTTCTCCCACTCACTGTAATGAGACATCTTTGCAGCCCAAGAACTTGGGATTTTGAGAACTCTGTTACTAATGGGAACTGGGAAATATTCACCAGACTATTCTTTAAAATACTTTATTCGTACTTGTTTAGAAGATGCAACAAAAGGATTTTCAGGGTTCTTCCTTCTCCCTGCAGTGTGTATGTCCTGTAATCCAGTTTCCAGAATTATGGTCACCTTAATGGTTTGGTTTTTTTAACAATCTCTGACATTTGGCTTATTTGGTTATTAGGATATTGTCATTAAGGATGGGCAAAATTTTTTCTTATACTATTCCAGTACTACTATTTAATCACATTAGAAATGCTCCAAGTTCAGGGTTCAGAATAGTTAATACAAGGTCATACATCAACTAACTAAATTCTGTAATATCTTCCTTTGTATTTAGTGCACCATTAATACCTATCGTATAAACTAAAAATAGGTTTGAGTAGTTAATTAGCTGTGATTAATATCTTCCCAGATGTCTTGCACAGAGCTAGCTTTCTGTGTAACTCTGACTATGCATAAAGGTATTCTTTAATTTTCTCCAAATTAGTGTTAATCCTCCTTAACACAGAGCTCTTGCCTTGAAGAAGACCCAGGTCCCACCAGGTGTAAATACTCGATCCTCCTCATACCCGAATCCTCTCCCCTTTCTACCCCAAAATGACCCACATTAAGTCAGTAGAATGTTTTTCCTAAGACTCCTGCTCTCCCCATAAGCAAGCCAGTACATCTGAGATGCAGGCAGGGTAAGAGGAAGGAAGTTTTAAGATAATAGTCTCAGGGCAGGTTGATTCTCAGGCATGAGTTGTCGATATGCAGACTCCACTATGGAGATGGTGCTACAGGTACTCAAAGACAGCTGTGATTTATCTATCAGTGCCTGCAGAGTGCCCATGGACCAGCCTGTCTTGTGCTTTGTGCATGGGCATTAGAGGCAGTCTGTGCTTTCTGTCCTTCTGTTCCTTTCAATAGCCCTTTGCATGAGAAGGAGATACTTTAGCCTGTTTCAAGGCTGTGAGCACTGCTTCTTTCTCCAAACCAACTCCTTTCCTTCTGAATATGCTTCATAAAAGTGTTTGAGCACTGGATCTTATTATTTATTTCAGACCATCCTTCTTCAGCTAAACCACATTTCTCTCATGACTGGCAACCTCATTATTTCAGCGTTTTTTCTTGTCCACTCTTAATGTGCAGCCTCCAGACTTCCTGTGGAAATGTTGGTACTTGCCCAGAAAGAGCTGCTCCTAATTCTCTCTCTGCCCCCTTAGCCTCCTGTCCATTTGGACTGCAGTAATCAAATGTACTCACCTGCTCATCTTCTCTCCAGATCTTTCTGACTGCATGGCAGGCTACAGCAGCTCGGGTTTGGGATGAATCAAAGCATTTCCAACTGTTTTAAATTACTTTACGTGACTGATGTGATCTTAGCTTTGCTACCAATCAGCTAAAATTAACAGAACGAACATTTGAGGCAAACATTCAGTTTTTTGTCTTTATTGGAAAGCTATTGGACAACAAAAAAGCAGCAAAAGCAGCCTATGCATTTATGAGGTCAGTACTAATCTATTTGAAATGGCACATAAAGCTAATCTAAGACTTGGAAAGAGGAAAAGGAAGGATATATTAATATTTAGAGTTAGGAACACATATGAAAGAAATTATTTAGAGTATGGTCCAACAATAAAAATAAAGGTAAAAAGCTGAGATTCATAAATGGCCTCAGGGCCAGGAAAAAAATTAATAATTAAATGTACTTATTTGTGAAATAGTTTTGGGTAGGAAAAATAAGTTGTGGACACTCTTCCATTTGAGTCTTTCATGTCTGGATTGGATAAAATGTGGAAAATACACTCCGCAGATCAGTATGAATTGGATTGGCCAAAAAGTAATTGCGATTTTTTAATAGATGTACATACATGTCTTGAAATGTAACTAACTTCATTTTAAACTGCAAATTCATTATGTAACTTGATAGCTGACAGTTTAAGCTTGTTTTAGAAAAAGAAAGTGCATGACTTCTTTAACAATTATTTTTTTGGCATTGATTTAAAAATGGAAAATCAGAAGGAACACTTTTGTCATACATTGCTGTATTACTTTCGAAAAGGAAAAAACACTGTGCAAGCTCATCAAAAATTATGTAATTTATATGCCGAAGATGCCTTAAAACTACAGCAGTGTCAGAATTGCTTTGCTAAATTTTGGTCTGGATTTTGATGTTAAAGATGCACCATGCTCAGGAAGGCAAATCAAAGTTGATGACAACAAAATAAAGGCATTGATCAAATGCATGCGGTGTTTTTTTGCCAGACCCGGCACCACCAGACTGCTATTTTTTTCATTCTTTACAAAATGCCTTGAATGGTAAAACCTTCACTGCTGATGAGGATATCAAATTGTTCTTGGAGTTGTTTTATTGCTGAAAACGATAAGACCTTTTTTGAGTGCAGCATCATGAAGTTGCCTGAAAGATGGCAAAAAGTATTGAAAAAAATGGTCAATTTATTGTTTAATACATTTTTTGTTTGTTTCCAATGAAAAATGCCTTTCATTTACTCAGAAAAACATGCAATTATTTTGTGGCCAACCCAATATTTTCTGTCTTTAACTTCCCTTGTTTTGTATTATCTCTTTCTTAAAGAAACAAACAAGAAACAATCCTAACTGCAGCTTTCATGTCTAGGAGGCAGAGGAGTTGTTTTGTGAGCTGGGTTCTCACTATTCAGTGTCTGCTAGTGACAGAACCCACATACCACTCTACTCTATTTCTGTTTGTGCTGGAGAAAACCTACATATGGAGATAATTGCACACTATCACTCTCCTAGGAGAATGAGTGTCTGACTAAGCTGTGTGTAGCACCATTACAGCCCTCCCTTAAGGCACTTAATTGCATATCATGCAGAAAATAGACATTTTCTACCATTTTTTTCTATTTTAATTGAAAATCACGTGCTTCAGTGAATATATATTCATTCAATAATGAATACAAACCAGCCTGTTTTATGCTGATGTATGAGAAGACAAGATTGTTTCAACATAACACTTAAGCTCCTGAACAAACACTTTTTCCTCATTTTCTATCCAATAGTTTTTATTTATCCTGATTTTGATGTAATGCCAAGTCATATTTTTCATTTGTAATACTAATTCTGTAGTTCCAGATTGAAGTTTCATGAGCTTTCAGAAAGGCTCTGTCATATAGATACAGATATTTTAGAGCACCTATTTACTTCTCAGTATATATATGTTAATATAAGCATGATGTAATCAAGGCATGAAGTGAACTCAAGGATTTCGTTAGGATATGTTGGTTCTGTAGTGCTCAATCCTTGACAGACAATCTCCTGGATTTTCTGCCCTTCTCTAGCAGGCTCTCTGCCACTGCTCTCCATGGGAGTAGGATCTGTGCCTATTTTTTAAAGTCTTACAAGTTAGTTAAAAAGCTAAAAATGTTCTGATTCACCCCCAAGTATACAAGTCTTCTCAGACAACCAGGGGTGCAGTCTTTGCTTCAATGACTTACAGGCTGACAATTTGGACTTGGAGTTGTGTATGTGCCCTGTTGCTAAAACCAGTGGTTCAAAACCAATGAGGCTTCAGAACAATGATAAATAGCTTGTTTTGCTGCCAAGCTGTTGCCAGTTTACACTTTAACACAATTTTTTGTCTGCATTTCTGTATTGTTGTATTCTATTGCTGACCAATTAAAACAAAATCAGAGACTACTCCTTCCTGCTGGCACAGATATCAATCTCTATAACTGCCTATAGCTCTAAAAAAACCCCGACAAACAAATGAACAGTTGCAAAGACATTAATAATTCATCCATAGAGTTGAATATAATGTTCAGTGATTTATTTCCCATATCAGTATAATGATGTAGGAGGAGGAGGCACAGAGCTTCTGTCACAGAGGGGGAACAAGAGGACCCTGGCGTGGGAAAGGGAAAATTTGGGCTGGGTGATAAGAAGTTATACTCATGCTGCGGTGATGGGGGGAAATCATGGTGGAAGGGAAGCTGGTTATGAGGAAAGTGTGAAGGTGTAACATCACTGGTGTTGAGGAAGAGAAGTGGGAAGACAGGAGACACCTCGCCTGCAGTGTGAGAGATGGTGGGGAACAAGTGAAGTACAGTGGTTTTGACAGGACTACTTTTAGAAGCTGAATCTGGGACGCAGTAAGAGCTTTAACTCATGTATCTGGTGGGCTTAGCTGTGGCCTCTGGATGCCCACTTACTCTTCTGTCAACAGTTCACAGGGTCCTAGGATAACTCAGATTGGAAGGGACCTCAGGAGGTCCCTAACAAAACCTCCTGCTCACAGCAAGATCAGCTTGGAGGCCACCAGGCAGGGAAGAGATGGTGGGGGGAATGTGTTGGCCATCTAGCATATTGACTTAAACTGCATTTTCTGGAAGAGTTAATGTCTTAGGTGGCTAAATGCTCCTGAGGCTGCAAGTCGGAGTGATCTCTCCCAAAGGAGCTGAGGAAGAAGAGCATAGTAGCTGTGAGGGTTGCACGTTTCTCACTGGGCTCCTGGGGTGCAATTTGGTGCCTGCCATTTGTCTTGCCAGCCAGGGACAGCTGCAAAGCCAGCAGAAGGCAAAGTAAGTAAAGGCCAGCCTGTGCTCCTGGGGCTCACAGGATCCCTCCATACCCCTCCTCCTCTGGCACATCATTTCTAGAAAGCCACTGTCTGTGTTGAGACAATCTGCCCTGGGTTTCTTTGATTTAACCTGGTTCAAACCCACCCCACAAATTGATGAACATAAAAGACTAGAAGTCAAACTTATGGAGCTTAAACCCCAGAAAATTAACAAAATAAAAATAAAATTAAAATTGTGTTAGGCGATGTTTAATAACAAGGTGCTCTTTTGGCTGTGCTATCACAACTTGTTTAGAATTCACCCCTGAAGGTAATAGCCAGAGTTTACTGGGCTGCTGATCAGTCCTGTGTGTCCTCTAGCATCTCATCAGTTCTGTTTCTTCGCTTAGATTTACCCCATTAACTTTTCTTCTTTAGTTGAATGCATAGAAAGTGTTGGTGGCTTATCCACAGGGACAGTTGTCTTCTGTGTTCAAAGCCTCTCCTGGGTCTCACTCTCCTCACCTTTGTGTTGCACCTCTCCTCCTACTTCAGTTTTTTCCTTCAATCCCAGGTGGCTTAATATACGTTCTTAAAACCTCTCCTATTTTTAGATTCCTCTACATATAACACATCATAAAGAGCATTAATTATACATACATACATTCTGCTAAACTCATGATTTCTTGTGCATTACCAGCTATCTCTTGAGAAAGAGCTGGCCACGTTAGAATGCACTATTAATGTGGCTGACAGGCTGAGTGACAAGTTTCTTCATCTGGATGCATTCCAGTGTCCTCTGAGCCCCCTGCCAGCATCAGAGACTGCGCTCCCCCAAGTTGCCATTCATCATCTCCAGAGAATGAGGCCGTGGAATGTTGGGCATAACTCATCTCACTCCAAATTAGATGCCAACACTGGATTCAAACCCTAAATTGCTTTTACTAGATCTCCAGTAAATGCAGAGAGCCCAAACAAAGGGGGTGCTCAAAAAAGAAAAAGCAGTTGCTGAGGCATCAGTTCATTAAGCACCAAGTCTGTGCTGTGACAGTGACTGCCTAGGTGGGTGGGTGAGGTGGGCTTTGGGAGAGCTATGACAGCAGGGAGACAGAGCAGTAATTAATTCCTGCACTATCTTGGGTTGCTGCTGCTGCTTTCCTGGGTTTTGTCCTCTTTCTTTTCTAAACTTAGGTAGCTCTGTTATTACCAGTGTTGCCTGGATACCAGTGTCTTTTCTCCAGCAAAGTTGTCACTGAAATATAGAATAAAGAAAACATGTCAGGCAGCTTACTTTCAGTGAACAGTTTCAGTTGAAGATTATTTTCTTGCACTTACTAGTTTTCATAGATGTCCATCACTCTATTTTAAACAGTTTAAATTTATGACTTTTGCCATATCTGATTTTCTGTTGACTGGATAACACAGACATGATGCTTAATTCCAGTTCCCTGATTACCTCTCGGTATGAATCTCTCTCGATTTATCTAGAGTACATCTACTAGCTAACCACAAATTAAATTTTCTATCAGAACAATAGAGATAATGAGGCAAAGGTGGTTGCAAAAACTGTTATTTCAAGAGGAAGCCAAGAATTTCCCGCTGTAGGCAGGAACAGAGCTCTTGTAACAGCATAATTTTGTTTCGGTGTGTCCCTTCACTGTCCCTCCTGGGCAGAGTCTTTATTTGAGGTTTCTGAATGAATCTAATGTTACCAATGCAGCTCTCCCAAAGGCCTTTCCTCATCTCTTTTACATAAGAGCTATTCAGCCTCTTTTGCTCCCCTTAGAGGTAGATGCTTTAATGTTGTGTGCTGGAACAGAGCCATCTCTCCCAGGTGGCCAACAGTTTTATCCCTCTTAAGTCCAAACGCCTTCTTCCTTCTCTAGCACATGCCTGCACTGAGCTGCCTACCAAAACTCCTGGCCTGACCGCTACTGCTACCCAGCCCAAAGAGGCAGGGCTAGGAGCTGGCAGAGGGGAGATTTGGGACCTGAGCAAGGAAAAGAGTTGCCCAGGGAACAGGAGCTCATTTCCATGGCTAGAAGATGGGTCTAGAAGACTGTGGGCAGTGTTCCTGGATAATACATATGTTTGTTCTCCCATCTGCTTGTTTGCAGACATCATGACCACTCTATTAGTTCATGCTAAATACCATGCTTCTGTAGTGGCTTTCTTCCTCTCGACTGGGGTTGAACTAGATGATCCCTAAGATTCTATCCTATGATGGTACTGCTACTATTTTACTTGTAAGCCTCTAATACACTGAAGTCTAAAGAAGCAGAATTTTCTCCCTCTCTGAGGCAATTTGCCTTGAGCAAGTACATATAATGAGTTGGTAGCAAAATGTGGAGTGAAATGGTAAGGCTGATCGGTGCCCAGCTTTCCTGACACTTCCACATGAGACTGAATCAGAGCAGTTTAAGCAGTGTCTGCGTGGGAGATGGGAAGAGTATTGCATCTTTTCAACCACATAAGAGGCTTATGTTTAAAATCTTACAAAAACTGAGGGTTGGTTTGTTGCCAAAATGGACTCCTGGCTGGTTATATCATGGTATGGTGCAGTAACAACAGCCATAAGGAATATTTAAACTTGGCCCAGGGCAGCTTTTTGCTATAGCACTTGATATTCTAACAAATACATAAAATGTCTTTATATTTCTGTTCTAGGTAGTGCATTTATCTCTGTCTCATTCCTAAAGAAGACCATGAGGGCTGCAGATATATTGGGTAAGCTAACGTTTGCTAATACGGACATGTGTGTCACCATATGCTTAGCAAGATGTAACTCTCGCGCAGCCCCCCACCTTCACACTCCCACTTTCCCAAGCAAGTGTTTCAAGGCAGATACTTTCAAAATTTGGAAGAAGTGACAAAAAGAGAAAGAATCTTCAATGCATGTGGAAAAGACTGCACTCCCAAATCCTCTGCTCTTGTAACTCATTCCTTATGTGTCCTTATTGCTTAAATTTATTTTCATTGTCTATTTTTTGCCTCTGAGGTTGTATTTAGTATTATCTTTATGAGTACAACACAACTTTAATAAAAACAATGAATTTATTCATTCAAATATAGGATTTTTTTTCTTCTTACTGCATAGACATTGCACAAGAATTCAAGCTCAATCAAAAGTGACAACTTCCTTTTTGGTATTATCACTTCAAAGAACAAATAATCATGTTGTCAATGTTCTGTTGGGAAACACAATCTTCACTGTAAAAGCATGTCAATTTTTTGTCTGTATCCAAGATTTTTTTGTATGTCAAAACTGCCCAGCTTGAACACAGTGATAGTGAGAGACAAGCACATTTCAGGGTTTGGGCTTTCCACCAAGCCATCTCAGCTGCGACAGTGCACCTGATGTTGCTACAGGGCACCTGATATTTCAGTGGGGATCCTAGCATCTAGGCTTGATTGCTCACACTATAACGAGGACATCCCACTGTTCTCATGAAAGTTTTGGAGAGATCTGCTCAGCATTGTTCCAGGAATATTTACTTAGGTTTAGGATCCAAGTTTGCCAGCTCAGCTGCTACATTCAAGCCCCCTCCTCCCTTGACTGATCATGTTTCCTTTATGGTCTTATACATTGTGTGTTGCTTTAACTAGTGTTCAAACGCTGATTTATTTTATTTCTGTGAGTTTGACTTTGCAAGAAGGATTTAACAATGTTGCTACATTCCATAGGAATGAGCTGTATGATGGGAAATATGGTGATGTTTTTGCAAGCACATAAATATAGAACAGTTCTGTTCTTCTAAAGGAACTATGTGCAATAGCAGTGCCAGCAAAGTCCTCTGGATGTGCTTTGTTTTGTATTCCTGGGCCTTATATTACACACAGATTTATAGATTTGCCAAGAATGTTAAAGATTACTTGAAAAAAAAATTGATTAGTTAATATCTTCCTTAATCCAATACAGCTTATGAGCTCAGGATCGGCTCACTCCTATCTCAATACCTCAATGAACATCTGTGTTTGTCAGCTGGATGTCCATAAGGCAGAACTTCCAAATTTTTATTAAAAGTACAGTAATGCAAGTTCAACCTTGAAAAGGAGGCCCTGGCAATCGAATGGCTGAACAGTCTTTTGCGAATTGACCTTTTATAAAACAATTCATAGGTCTGCAAATACAACAAGGAGCAGCTAAAATTTTGGCTTCATGACAGCTTCACATGAGCATTGGACTGGAACATGTCTGTTGTGCTTGATATTTCCAGGGCAGGTCCATAGGCTGGTGCAGATCTCTGTGGCCACACTGATTTTGGGAGAGCTGTGTTTATTTACAGTGGTTTGCATAGCTGTCTGCCGCAGTAAACAACTTGTCTTTTCATTTTAGGGTAAGTTTGTGTGACCTGCTTTGTGCCGGTGAGAAATACAAAGGATGGATTCTCCTTTGTTATGCACTTGGTATTAGAACAGAGACTATTTGAAAATGCATTGCTGAGTTGGAATGCTAATTCATGAGGCTTTACTTACAGCTTTTTTCATATTTCCAGAATCCTTTGAATCTTTAATAAAAATTACACTAGATAGGACCACAATTGCAGGGCAACTCAAGTACCTAAGACCAGGTCTGATTAAATGGTCTTAAATTTTCTTCTAGAAACTGTTTCCAAATCAGCTGGAGAACAAGGATGGCCATGATTAGCAAATATTGTATTACCAAAATAATGTGTCCTTTTCTTTAAAGGAGGAACACTGACAGTAACAGGGACATACTTGTTGGTGACATTCGCTCCAAATGTACCCCAGGAGCTCACAGCAAGACAAGTACAGAATTACTTAGTGAGCTGGTCTTTTTTGGTGTATTCGGTGAGTATCTGGATCATACTACTCGCTAAACCAAAAAAACTGGGGTTCACTGGCTTTTTGCAGCATTATGAATTAGTGGCAGAAAAACTGCTCCTGAAGACAAATTGTGTGATTTTCATAGGAGAGACAGCAAGTTTCTGGTTCATCACGTCAGTCCCCAGGCTTAAAATATGCTGAACCAAAAGGTGTCTTTCGAACTGCATGCCAGGGGAAGTCACAGTTGTTTAGGAAGGTTTAAGTTCAGTTTTTTAGTTTAGTTGTTTAGCAGGTTTAAGAAGAATGGAAAGATTTTGGGTTTTGGTGGGCTTGAGGGAAAACCTAAATATTGGCACTGCTTATATTTCCTATATATGTGTTTGTGCCACACTGTGTGCATGTACCTCTAAGTTACAGTGCTTTTCTGGAATGTGATGGACGTACGCTTTTAAAACTCAGTCTATGTATGCTCTTGGTCCTGCTTTTTTCTTTCCTATCACTCTGTTTTAACCCCATGTTGCTAAGCCTGTCTGAAAGGAGCTTTGTATGGAGTTGAGATGTGGAGAGGCAGCCTGCTTCACTACCACTCAGGTTAATCTGAACCTGAGTTTGAATTCAAATACAAAAATACCATTTTGATTAAAGTATCTGTATACAAGCTTCAAATACCACATGTTTTCTTTGATGTATTTAATTAGCATCAGGAACAAGAACAGAGTGAGTAGGAGGAATTTCTCTCTCTTTTCCTCTGGAATGCTGAGAATTTGTTCCACCAGCTGAATGCAAAAGATGCAATGTAGGAGCTTCAGAAGCAGTTACTTTTTCCCCAGTGAAGTGACTCACCTGGGTTAGATTATTAGTGCCCAGGCTTTGCTCAGCAAGCAAGCTCAGTTAGAAAGCCATTAAGTAGACAATTTAAGGACCTTAATCTTTTAGCTAACCTGCAGGCTTTAAATACATCTTAACTACCCATGAGACTACTGGTTAAGCACAAAGTATATGATAACACACACAAAAAATCTTGATCCTCTTGCTCAATTTTTGTGCATTTTAAAAGCTCCAGAAAGATGGCGATACTGTTCAGTGGAAGAAATTAATGATCATGCTACATAAATCATAATGTGCACTTCCAGTCAGGCAGTAGAGAGGTTTTGAAGGCAATGCCCAGGAGTTTTGAGGTACTCAGTAAGAGTAGCTTCAGTCTCAGCAGGAGCTTCAGCAAATCTGTGTAATCAGTGTAGGGAGTGGGACTTCTTTAGAATGAGGTTCAGAACAAGGGGCTTGGTGCTCACTAGAGGACTCTCTCTTTTCTACTGGTTATCCCTTGTACTGTGCAGTTCCACCTATAGATACTGAAACAGCCTGGCAATTTAGGCACTGATTTTAAACTGCTGACTCACTCATTTGAACTCTCTGGAGCGTGTCCAGAGAAGGGCAAAGAAACTGGTGAAGGGTCTGGTGTACAAGTCTTAGGAGGACTGGCTGAGGGAACTGGGATTCTTTAGTCTGGAGAAGAGGAGATTGAAGAGACACCTTATTGCTCTCTACAGCTACATTAAAGGAGGTTGTATTGAGGTGGGTATTGGTCTCTCCTCTCAAGTAACTAGCAATAGGACGAGAGGAAATGGCTTCAAGTTCTGCCAAGTAGGAAAAATTTCTTTAATGAAAGAGTGGTCAAGCATTACAAGCCAGAGTGGCTCAGGGAAGTGATGGAGTCACCACCCCTAGAGGTATTCAAAAAATGCATAGTTGTGGCACTTCAGGACGTGCTTTAGTGGACATGGTGGTGTTGGGTCGACAGTTGGACTTGATAATCTTAGAGGGCTTTTCCAACCTTAATAATTCTATGATTTATGAAGAGGTGGTGGAGGGAGAAAACTTCCCATCCACATCCAGTGGATCCACACCAGAAATTTCTGTGACATAGGCTGTTCGCATTTTCTTAATACCAACAGGTTCCTGGAAAAGGGCTTTTCCCCACCTGAGGACTTTTTTGACTTTGTTTCAGGAAAAGTTAATATAAACACACCTGAATGCCTAGGAAGACTGTGCTGTATTCTTCTTAGGAAATATTATGAAAGGGTGGTAGGTAAGCCTTGGACTTCCTTTCTCCTCTTCTCTCTCTTCCTTGACTCAGCCAGCATCTAATTCTACATGCACAGCATGGATTGCAGGAAAGGATGGAGCAAGTACACAGCAAATCTTGTTGACTCAACAACTTATCAAGCTTTATCTGTTCCTTCTTCTCCCTGGATTTATTTGTTTTGAGCTTCCTCTGTCCAAAGAAGAGGGAGGAGATAAAGGCTACACAAGAGACTGAGATACCAGCCTGATTATCCTGGTGTGCTGCTGGAAGTTCAAGCAAACCCTGCTATAAGCATTCTCTTTGGGCAGGGATCTAACTCTCCATAATTGTTTGTAAAATGCCTAGCACAGGTTGGCTGCCGAGATATGAAAAAGTGCAGCAGAAGTTGCAGAGTTTCCAGTACAAATATATAACAAGCAGACAGTACAGCAGTATAACACAGTCCAACAGCCTTTCTAAAAGTAGCCCTGAAGTGTGGTCTGCTGAGAAATACAAAGCCCCAGTGGTACAAAATGTTCTGTGTGGGTGATAAACCATCCCCGTGTGGCACTGCACTGGCATCAGAGGAGCTCTGCAGAAATAGCCTCTAGTTCCCACATGAGACAACTTTGAGTCACCTCCTGAGACTTTGCAGTAGCATAATCATGTCTGAGCAAGAACAACTATCCTGGCTTGGTTTTTTTTCTCTTTTGCTTATGTGCACTTTGAGTCACTACAGAAGACATCAATAATAGATGAATCTCTTAGGTTTCCCCAAACAGAAGCACAGCGAGTATTGCATTTTTAATATTTAATCTCTGTAAAGTCAGGTTCATTTATGCTTTTCCTTCAAAGTGCCTGGAAGACCCTTCTGGTTCATTGGTCCCTATGTTGCTGTATATCCCAGAAAAACAGTTGAGGCAGACAATGTGATATTTTGTTCTGGTGCCCTCTGGTAATGCTTAGAAACATGGAAAACATCATGATTATAAAAAAAAAAATTGACAAAATGTGGCCTTTAGGAGACTTCAGTGGAGATTAGTTATAATAGCAAAAATTATTGTAAGCAGGTCAAGTTCCTCCAATTCCTCTAAGGAGAATATGTGAAGCTGATACAATCTATGCATGTCCCACTCCTGGACTTCGTATTTCACACTACCACAGCTATGAACTATGAGAGCAAGCACTATTTTAGGTAATTTTGAGGAGACAATCATAGGCAACAGCCTGGGCACCCCAGGAGGGTCCCTGTCTGTGTAAGGTCCTGTTAGGAGCCAAGCGCTTTGCTTGCAGTGTGACTCAATGTGGTGGCCTCTCCCTTGTCTTGTAATTAAAAGTGACCTGCTGGTGGGTCACCAAGCAGCAAAGTACCATGGAAGAGTAGGTTGGCTGCTGGGCAGGAAAAGGTGAGGACAAATTGTTTGAATTTCATGCTTAGTGTGCGAGACTTAACAGAGCTGAGTAAACTTAAATCACAGTCCTGAAAAACAAGCATCAGCTTTCTCCCCAGGCTCGGGCACAGGACTGCCATCTCTGGCCCCACAGCACTGCTGCTCTTGGGGGTTTCCCAGGAGGCAGAAGCAGCCAAGCTCTCAGACCTGTGCGTCCCTTCCAGAGCTGCCATCAGGGATCCTTTTATGTCCTTTTGATGGTTTTGCTGGTCTCTTTCCTTTCAGAAGTGAGTCTTCTTGGTGGGTTTGTTTGCTTTTAAACAGGAGGAGGTCACAGTGGAACTTTATGGCAGCTTTAGCAAGAGAAGAGCTGATAACAGGCTGAGGACTGACAGAGGTCTGATGGACAGAGCCAGCAACAGTGACTTGGCTCAGTCGAGGTCAGTGGTGCTCGGCACTACCTGCTACTCTGGGGGTCGGAGTGAGGTGGAAGAGGGAGTGGCGCACCAGAGCTGATGTGATGGAGCAGTTAGAGCCAGCAAATAATGGTTCTTCCCTCTGTTGGCATTGTGATTAAAGTTGTCTAGGCGATATAAAATAAATCAATAGTTGAGGTGTAGCTGGCTGCCTACAGTAGGGCCGTCTCATGGGTTTTTGCACTCCTTCTGGCAATCAGTCCTAGGGGCTGGGAGAGGTGATGGGTGCTCAGGTTTGCACTGGAGGGAAGCAGATCTCACAGCACTGAGTCACCTGGTGCCCCGGCCCCATCCCAGTCACACCATCCTGTGTGCCAGTCCTGAAATGGCACATCATGGAAGAGGATACCTGGGACATCTCTGGAACTTCTTTCTTGGCCTCAGTACCATTCCATGTGAGGAATATTTATTTAGCGCAGCTTTCTTTGATTCCATTAGCAATTGTTCACTGTCAAAATAGCAACTGAAGCTATTTGTTGGCTGTTGTAGCTCCAGCCTGATAATGTGATATTCACCTCTGGCCCCAGAATGTGTTTGCTAGTGGCATGAAGAGCGAAGCTGCTACCTTTATTGCTCCTCTCAAGCTCCCAGTTGTAGTTTTTCACAGGAAGGCCAAGATGAACTCATGTGTCTGAAGATCTTAACATGACTTCTGCCTTGGTTCCTGATTTAGACATGCTCAGTTACATGGCTGAGCAAAGTTGGGGAAGATGGCCAAGTTACTGTGTGACTGAGGGAAAGGCCTCTGCTCTACCCTCTAGTGGCCCAGCATCCACCTCTAGGTGCAAGCCTGGCAGGAAGGGATGTTACTTTGGAGGGAGATGAGACCAGCACTCCACGAGACATTGCAAAGACTATTAAGCGAGGATTAGTCTAGGGATGTGTTTTCTTAACCAACAGCAAAATGCTGTTTTTTCCATTCCACACGTTATTCTATTCCATACATTTTACAATTAAAAAAAACCCAAACACTTTGATTTTTTAAAAAACTCTTGTGATAAATATTAGATATTTTTTAAAAGAAAGGTGGTATAAACTCCAAATTTGTGTTTTTAATGTTCTGAGATGTAATTGTCTCTTGGTTGCCTTTGAGAGCAAGGGATCAACATGAAAGTAAATAAAAAAGTTAATTAAAGCATAATTATGTTCTGTTCATATTTTTGAACACTACTAAACTGGGGGAGGTGTGAGTGTGGTAGAGAATTTTAGTGTATCTTAATGTAGCTGATGACTGCTTTCCTGCTGCAGTCGCTCTCCAAAATAGGACATTGACTATGTTGAGTTATATAACCACTGCTAGTAACTCTTCAGTGGCTTCTTTAGAAACTTCATCAGCACAATGCCCTGGTCTTTTCGAGTCGAGTGCTGCCTTATGGTGACTGTTGGTTTAAGAGAAGAGTGGCATTATAAAACAAAATAGTATGTTGGTGACGAAACCAAGGAGATAGACATGAGATTTTTCTATGAATTGTTTTGTTGGTTAAAATGGCAATAACCAGATTCTGTAATGATGACAATCTCATTTTCTGTCTTATTTCCCCTATTTGATTACTTTCCAACACGCACAAGTGAACTTTTCTTTCTCTGTGGAGTCTCTAAGGCTACCAGGCTTCTGAGCACCTGTCAGTGCTGAGGTCCATGATATTTGTTTTCATAAATCCTCTGGGTTTCACAGAAGCTTTTTGGCTCTTGCACTTGCTATTTTCTTTAAGCATGGAGGGGTATTTTGGCAACTGCCTTACACCATGGGAAGGAGGGAGGATACTCATGCTTTTGAGATGCTGCAGATGTGGAAGCTGTTACTCCCTGAAGCCATTTCACCTGCCTGGCTCTCCAGCACAGAGTAAAGCTGAGCAGTGATTTGGGTGGCAGAGAGCTTCTGCTGAGCTGATGATGCAGAAAAGGCAAGACTTACTGAGGGAATCTGCAAAGAGACACATTAACAGCAAGACAATAAATTTAACTGTCTGTCATTTAGCTGTCGGATGTTATTGAAGGAGCAAGTTTGGACTGCACACAGTTGCTTCAGCAACTGCAGATGTCCTGCAGTGTGGTCTGTTAGTGTGTCACTGAGCCTTCCAAGGTACCTGATAGGTACCTGTGATTTGAGAACCACCACACAAAATAAATGTTTTCCTCCTTATGATGTATGGCAGAAGGTTTGAACAGGAAGACAGCATTTGAGAGGATTTTATTCAGTAGGACTGGAGGGAAGGGCAAAGAGGATAGCAAAAGTAAACTTGCATGCCACAAAGAGAGACATTAGAAATACTATGGCTAGAAGAGACTGCTGTTCCTCCAGGTAAGTGTGTTATTCCATAGAAATTATAAACAGAGTTTCTGTAAGAATTATTACCAATAAGCATGGGTATATTTGCTGTCACATTAAAAAGAGTCTTCTCAATGCTACCAGTGATAAAATATAGCTAGAAGTGCAAAAAGAAAAGCTAAAAAAATAAGAAATGCTCAAAGTTTAACTTTTGCTATAATAGGAAGGATAAATGACGACAGTTGTTTGATAACTCTGTCAACTGGCAATAAGGTTAGTTTTTAGCAGAAGGTGCTTAATAAAGTAATTCTTTGAACTGTTTGAGTGGAGAAAAGGAATGTGACATCTCAAAGACTTTGAATGAAGCCTTTATTACATAGTTTCACAGCTCTAACTTTCTTCCCTTTTATTTTCAGATGTTAGAAATTATAATATTCTGCATTCTCCTCTATTTTTACAAAAGAAAGGCTGTGAAGCACATCGTGGTTTTGTTAATGATGGTGGCACTACTGGGTAAGAACATATTATTCACTTTAATGTTCCTGTCAGTTACTTGAGAATTTCTTGTCACTCAGCATCCCCAGCTAATTTAGATCAGGGTCATTTTAAAGCAGTGTGCTGAAGGACAATCACTGAAACATTTCACCAGATTTTTACTGTGGTCTCTTTTTGAAGAGAAAAGCTGATTATGAAACATAGTTTCTATGCTTATTGCTGGGACTATCTCTTTTTACAGATTTTCTGAAATTAGTATGCTGTGTGCAATGGAATTCTGTAGGCTTGGGTTGTGGTTTTTTTTTAAAAACACTTTAGCTTTAGATCCTGGGAAAGGGGATTGTTTGAAAACTTGTTTTGGAGAGCTGGCTACCTGTGAGAATAAGTTTCTTAAAACAGAGCAGTTTCAGACTTTGTAAGCACTCTGTAAGCAAATGAAGTGATTTCTGTGACAGAAAAAGTATGGAAACTTTTATTTGAGTTAGCTATGCCTGTTTGAATATGCAACATTTCATACTTTACCACCTTTTCAAAGCATAGCAAGAACTCAGAGGGCCACTGAAGTTCGTTTCCTGATTAACGTTGCCACAATCAGTACCCAGGGAAACAAAGGTGCTCATTTTGTCAGGCAGCTTTCAACAAAGTTAAACTTGAATCAGTTCTGGAAAATGTCAGAAGGCTATCTCTAAAGCTCTACTGCTTGCAGGTGTACATTAAGAATTTGTCACTACCTTGTGTCTTCTCCATGAAAACCTGACAGGACACCACATTTCTTTGGTTGAAGTGAAAGGTGCTTGAACTGTGCCATTGAAGTTATATTTTCACTGAGTTCAGTGCATGCATGTATCAGTCTGCAAAGACTTATAAAGCAGATTTCTAATGGAACTGGTCACAAGGGTTTTGATAAAGCAGAATTTCACTAATGTTTGCCAGTTACACAATTTGGAGTTAAATGAATGTGAAAAACGCTCACAGATTTATTAACTGTTTTCCTTCAGATCCCTGCCTGGTTTCTCACCCACCAGAAAAGCTCAGACTTCCAGATCAGCTTTTTGGGGACAGTCTTCCCATTTAAATTTCCCAGTACTAGGAACATTCAGATCTGTAGCTCTGCAGAAGCCTTGAAGGATTTCCATGCTCGCTGCACAAGGCAGAGATAAAGCCCCAAAAGTCTTAGGCCTAACTGTTCCACTGCTCTTGTTTTGGAGGGGTGAAGTGTGAGTCCTAGCATGGAGCCTGAGACCTTTGGTAGAGCTTGCCTGAGCTGCTCTGCAGCTTCCACCCCTGCCATGAGGAGCATGAAGCACTGTGCACTCCTGAGCAATGAGCGGGTCCAGCCTCCTTTTCCTGTAGCTGGAAGCCTGAAGATCCCCAGATGGACTTCAGGACTTGACTGCTGCAGTTCTGAGCAGACCCACCATGATGGCTGTCCCAAGCAAGGTCAACACATGGCTTGGAGAGGCCTTGGCTCTTGGGCTGTGTAGCCCTCCATGGTTGTTTTGCCATGGAACTTGCCAGCCCTGATGCCACCAGTGCCCAAGGGATACATGGAGATGCTGAACATATGCCCCAGCAGGCACTGACTGCAGCTCGGTGGTTAGGCTCCAATGAACCAAAAATAACAATTTCAGCTGGTGGCTGCTGAGGTTTTAGTGAGCATATGCAGCTTCAGGAAAAATGTGTCATTATTTCTGCTATATTAAAAAAAACACAAACAAACAAATCCTGCTTCATGGGAACTTTTGAAATACTGACATTTCCCTCAAGCAGGAAACCCAGAACTGGGGCTGGCTTTGGTTCCTCCAGCCATTCTGGTGCCTGGCAGTCCCCACAAAGCTACACTTGGAGCCGTCTGCTTGTTCTCCAACCTTTCTGCTGAGCAAAGTGACAGGGAGCTGAGAGAGGGCCCAAAAGCTCTTCTTCCAGCCCTCTGATACGGGCACTGCCCTTGGAGGACCCTGCCTGCGGAAAGGGTGGACAAGGCTTAGAGTCTTGGCGGAAGCTCATGGAAGAGGATTTCTACCCTTTCTCATGTCTGCACAGATACAGTTCTGGTGGAGGGTTCGTACAGATGTAAATGAAATGTAGAAAGGTTTCTTTAGAGAGAGAACAGCCTGTGTGTTTCACTGGATATGAGAGCTAATTCCATTATGAAGAAAATACAGAGGTGAACGTAAAATCTGCAAACATTTTGCTTAGTACAGCTCTGCAAGTTCATTTGGTGAGAATTATCTTACCTCACGTATATACTGGGAGTTATAAGTTTTGAGGGAAATATTTCAGATTAAAGTGGGATTTCTGAGTTTCCTGCCCTAACAGCTGGAAAGTGACATCATTTGTCATGCTAGCCTTGGTGGAGGTCATTCTAGAAGAGATAGGAAAACCATTTCCTATGTTTTGAAATTTATTCCAGGGCTACTTTAATTAAATGATCATTCAACTTTAAAAAAAATAACAAAGCAAAGCAAAAAAACCCCTTATGTTTTCCATTCTGGTTTGTTAAAATCATAAGGGACAGAAGCTGCTCTTTCATCATAAAGAGTTTTTTGGCAATCTTTACCCTCATCTGGACAATTTAAACTACTAATTTTTACCTTTAAGTGTTGTTTTAAAATTACAATTCCCCCATGTTAGAATGCAAGTCTCAGTTTTTATGTAGGCTGCTTGTTGGGGTTTGAGTACATTATTTGGCTTTTTATCATACCATTAGCACCACTGCAGGCCAGGATTTGACCTCCTCTGCTGACTTCTACTGCTGCTTGTTAAACCGCTCCACCTATTTCGATTACAGAGCTAGAAGTGAAGTACTTATTGGTTATCGTTATAACAGTGAATTTCATGATGTTGAACAGGATCATCACAAGATGTATGCAACGCTTAAACTCCCCCTGAACTTTTAGACTTGCTATAAGAAAAATGTTTGCAATCAAAACTACAGACCTGAACCCATTCTTCTTCCCCCACCTTTTTTCTCCCAAACCCTTGGCTTGAAGATTCTGCACAGCGTAGCTCTCCCTGCCAATCTGAATTTTGCAGTGATGGGAGAATGAATCAGACCACTGAAATCCAACATTTCTCAGCTCTGGAAATGCTGGAGCCCAGCGAGGGGACGGTGCTCCTGACGATTAATTGCTTTTCTTCAAAGGTCATCTCCACACCCTGACTCTCATAATTTTTAGTTCTGTTTGAATTTGTTGCATTTTACTTGCAGCAATCACAGCCTACTTGGGTTAGCTTCAACAAACTGAGCACACTCCGAAAGGAAATCTAAAATAACTTTTAGATAAACTGTCAGCCTCTTTTCTAAAAGATGTGTATTGCAAGACTTCTTCAAACTGGAGATGTGTATTAAAACCATTGCCTGCTGTCTGAGATTTGTTTGTGGTGATGCAATGACTAAATGGATGGAAAACACACTCCTGAAGTATTCTATTTTCCGAGCTAAATCCTGTAAACGGTCTTAAGAACCTGACCCCCAAAATGAAATGCTGTGTTGGTTGTCTGCTCTCCGTACATAACCCATAGGGGGAGTTAGGTGCTTTGCGATGCGATCCCAGAAGTCAGCTTTGTCCAACATCGACCAGCTCCTGTCTCAGCAGAGAAATCCTGAGCAAGAGGATTTATTTTAGGTTGCCGGTGTGACATGCAGGCTGCTATTAGGTGTCCCAGCTGCTCTGAACGGTTAACGAGACCTCTCCTCAATAATGCAACATGGGCTCCAAATTAGCAGCTGGAGCTAAATAAAGTATGTCTGGAAGATGTGGAGGCTGTTGTAAAACCTCCAACTGGTAGTCCAGTGCTTAGGACGTGTGCCTAGCAGTGGTAAATGGGTCCAGTTCTTTTTTGTTTTATGAGGCTCTAACCTCACCTACTCTGGTGAAAATGGGGAAACTTTGGATAGATGCAGGGTTGCAGACCTCAGTGCTACAAGAAGGAAAACAAAGGGAAAACAAAAGGAAAACACGAAGTACACATGGAGTTAAGGCCACTCTGAGTTTAGGCAGTAGTTTAGTGAGTGTTTATAAAATTGCACAATTGGTTTTAGGTGCCCAAATCCTACCTCAGTGTCTTTTTAGGTGATCAGTCCTGTGACTGACCTAGCACCTTGTCCTCCCTCACTGATGCTCTGAGGTCCCTCCTGTGTATCTTGCCCTGCTAATCTCTCTCTTTCCCTTTCAGCATCGCTGACTGTCATTGCTGTAAAGGCCGTGGCCAGCATGGTAACACTCTCTGCAAAGGGGAAAATGCAGCTAACTTACCCTGTTTTCTACATAATGATTATTTTAATGGCAACATCTTGTGCTTTCCAAGTCAAGTGAGTGAGTTTCTACTTATCTCCTAACCCTTGCACCCATTAATTTGTTGGTTTTGTTCAGTACTGATATTGACTTCAGATCCAAGGTGCACTTAAAAGAACAAACTCCTGTCAGAGCCTTGACAGATGCATGAATTGCCTGCACCTGATTGTACTGTTTATTTAGGCTTTATTTCTCAGTTTATAGTTGATTAATTACATGTATACCACCTCATCACCTTATACAAGGTCTTCCCAGATTTAGTTCTAGTTTTGGCACAGGTTTTGAACCTATGAAATGAAATATATGTTTGGGTTTTTTTTGTTACTTTTAGCAACCTTAATTGCTGAATAATCAAATGCCCATATATACCCTCATTATGCATCTCTTCTCCCTACCTTATGTCCCTCATCAGATTAAAGAAGAGAGTTTACCCTGCCTCTGTTAAATCTGCATGATGCACTTTGCTGCCCTGTATGTCTGTACCTTTTTAGGAAACAGTTAACTTTTGGTGAGCAGAGGACGTCCAAGTTTTCCCTGCTGGCCTCTGGCCTGCTAAGTGATTGTTTTATGCTGCCTTTGCAGATTGCTGGGGGTGGCAGCATGGTAAAATATGACTTGCAGCTGAGCTGAGAGTCCATTCCCTTTATGCCGGTCCCTCTGCTTCAGGTGCTGATAGCATCATTCAGTAATCTCATCTAGACTGCTCCAGTGCGAGTCTGAGTGTTTACTCGCATGATTATTTTCCCGTAGAAGAGCCAACCCAGCGTTCTCGTGGCAGAACATACCATTCCCATGTGGAAGCAGAAAGTCCATGCGTTATTATGCAGTGACTCTCCATGGCTGACTCAGGAACTCCCCTGCAACAGATTATAGAGTGATTTACATCCAGCTTGTCTTTGCTGGGAGAACAGCTCAGGGCATTTAAAAATAGGAAATAAAAGCTTGGTAAATAGGGAACTGCTGAATTAACCTCTCCCTCTTGCCAGTTTTTTCTTCCTTTCATTTGCTGGGTCAAAATTAAAACAGAAGTGAAATGTGCCCATTTCATTCCCTGGGCTCTGTGTCTCTTTCTCTCTTCTTTATTGGACACATTTTCTAATGGAGACAGTGCTGTCAGTCTAAATTATTCCTTTTATTTGTTTCCTCTCTTATTTTATTTGACTGACGAGTGTTAGCTCAGAACAGCCTGTGCTGCAACATCCTCTTGGATTCAATGCTGGGCCTTGGTATCACTGTTTTAGTCCCTGTGACCAAGTTTGTTGCAAATAGGAGAAAATAATGAGGTGTTTTCAATGACTTCAAAATCCTGACTATCCTGTGGATATGTAGGATTTCTTTATTTTTAAAGCACCATGGAGACTGTTCAACAGTTGCTAAAATAACCATGCAATTACTTTAATGGCTAAAACAGATCCAAGCTTGGACTTTTACTGTGCACATATATTGTACTAGTGAAACATTTAAGTGTGGTTCTTTTTATAGGATTTGAGTACACTCTGCAGCCTCCTGATTTTTCACTTTTGGTCTGAAATGCACCATTCACATAACAGAGTATCTGTCAGTGCATCTGAGAGTTCACACTCATGATTCATCACCCTATGGGTAAATGTTGATAGCGGTCGTCTCCATACAAGTGGGTTAATTGCTTCGCCTTTTTCAGCCGCTGATGAAGACAGTGCAGGCTGCTCTATGTCAATACTCAATGTCGCAGTTCTGCAGGTTTGTGTGCAGTGTACACTCATGTGGTCCTGCACACTCTTGCTCATTATTCTGGTGAGGGTTTGTGTTGCCTTTCTGAGGAGCACAGCGGAGAGTTTTCATCCCAAGGAGCACAGGCTTGGAGCCACCTTCCTGGACCTTCCTGGCAGGACAGAGCATGTCTGGGATATGATTGTATGGATAAACATGCAAATACATGTTTTAGCCAAATTGGATCATGCAGTAGCAGTAATGTGGCTTCAGCAAAGTGAAACAGTTCCTGTGAGGACTTGCATGTTCATGTCCATGCTGGAAATACACCCTTACACAACCTGTTTAAATTAGAGCAACTTGTTCCTGGCTGCTCACAGGCAGCAGTGCTTCCAAGAACTGATGCAGATCATAGGCAGTAATACCCTAGTATTCCTGCTTTATCTGTGGCAGACAAAGTTTTTCCAACAGTGCTTCAAAGAACTCTCCAGTAACAGCCTATGGCCAGAAGAATCCACACCACCCTTCTTGCTTTCACCTATTTGTTTGTAATCTGCAGAGTCAAAACCAGAAGGTAAATTCAATACATGTATGCATCTGTCCAGGGCTACTTGCTATTATGGTATGAAATGGTCACACTTATTGTTAAAACTGGCATAAAGTGGCTTAACCTGACTTAAAGTGCAATGAAGCTTTTGTAGGCATGAGGTGCAATAATGCTTGTTTTCCAGGTTCTTGAATCAAGCAATGCATCTGTATGAAGCAACAGCAGTTGTGCCTGTAAATTTTGTGTTCTTCACCACCAGTGCCACCATTTCAGGTTTGTTTCTGGCCTTCTGCCTCTACAGAGTAATTTTCTAAACATCAGGTTTTCAAGAATGACTGCCTGTGAACAGGAACACAAGTCAGTCATGTTTGTCTTCACAGAAAGAAGTTTTTCCGAAGTGACAGGTGTTTAAGTTCTGAAAAATGAATAGGTTCACAACTTTTGAAGCAAAATGAAAATAAGCAAATTCTAGCATTTCCAGAATTGATGTGTACTATTTACTGTGCTTTGATGGCTCACTAGAAGTACCTTCATTTATCCTAGCCTCCTCTTGACATCCAGTAAATGCGTTTACCATGTGCACACCAGCCTCTCCATATCCGAACTGGTAGAGTAATTTTAACAGCCTGGCAAACTTCTCAAATGACAGCCAGCTGTGTTTCATAGTAGTTAGTGTATATTCTGTTTCAGAAGGTGGAATTCTAGGTTAAGTTAAGGAAATAAAATTACTCCAAAGACCTTTTAAGCATTTAACGTTTTATTCTGGGTGAGAACTTTGAACTCAGCATTGTTAAAGAGGGACTGCAAATCTTGGAAATGGTGCACAGCGTAAGAACATGAGCAGGGAGGATGACTAAGATGCTGTATCAGCAATGAGCCAAAATGATCATGTTGTTAAAACGTTTATGACTCATTTTAACACACACTGGGGGCTTTCCTGTCATTGCTGTGCAGGAGTTTCTCATGCCGAGCTGCCATTAATGAGAAGGGGAGTTAGCTGCACGCACAGATTGCCTCAGCACCTGTGTTAGAAGAGATCTACACTCTGTGACTGAGAGGAGGCTTGTGCCAAAAAGGGGTTGCGTTCTTGTGACCATATGGGGAATTTGGCCTTGTGCCTCCTTAAGAGATCAAGTACCTATTCAGGAATGGCTTAATAGCTTTGAGACTGGATACACATGCATTTGCACCAGGTTAGTTAAACCAGCATAGGGCTTAGTAGAACAACCTTTGTCGAATCTTGCTGGGTGCTCATGGAAGAAGCCTCACCTCATGATTCCCTCATCCCAAGTTACAGTCTTCAAAGATAAGTCACACTTCAGCTGCACCAGTTCACACTCTGGTGTTTCTAAGCACAACTATGCTCATCAAAGGTTTAAATCTAATATACTTGGCCTTGAATTTGGGCAGCTGAGATCCAGATACACATCTGGTTCTGTCACCTCCACTGCAGAGGTGCTAATTCCTGGAAAAGGGGTGACCAGAAAGAGCTGGTGATCCCTTCAGCCAGAAAGATTTGGCAACCTTGGCTGCTGGAGCCCTTAACTTAGTGTAAACATCAGGAACACAGCTAGTAATTGAAAACCTGTTCCCAATTTGAGTTGAGATGTCCGCATGGTCTATTGGGGTGGCTTAACTAAATCCATGAAGAACCTGTTAGCTACATTGATATGACTGCTTGTGAATAAGACCTTGAGTTTGACTTGCATAAAAACTGTTGCTGACAATGCAAAAAATACCTGCATCTGTGCAGTCACTAACATGGAATATGCTCCAACCTGAGAGACTAAATCTTCTCCGGTCCCATGCAGTGTCTTGAGAAAGCCAGGATAATGGAATATGGGCACATAAAGTGAACCCATCATGATGTGTGTATTAATACCTTGTTTGGGATTTTTTTGCTCTGTTTGAGCATGACACTGCTCCTGACCCTCCCAGCTGTAATTCATATCACTTGGAAGCCAGTCAAGATCTGCAATTCTTGTTTCTGTCACATTCCAGGGGTCATATTTTATCGGGAATTCCAAAGAGCAGCTTTGCTGAGCGTGTTCATGTTTCTGTTTGGGTAAGTATATTGGCCTAAAATCTGCACTAACGTTTGTACTGAAACAGCATTGCCTTGTGGAATCCCTTCTTTTCTCAGTAAGAAGAAACCCATCTTGTTATTAAAGTATTATGGAATACCCATTATAGTAGGATAAAAAAACATTAAAGGAAAGATTGATGTCTGTGCTTTGGGAGTTTTGAGGCCTGGTTTTGTATCCAAATATATAAAATTGTGAGATACTTATGAACTACTAATCTCACGATGGAATGAAAAACCAGCTGCATGCGTTCCTCCAGCAGGAGGAAGAAATCAATGCTTTCCACCGAAGATCATGCTATAGGGGGTGCTTTTACAACTGCGAGAAACTTCCTCCTGTGTCACTTTCCACTTGCGTGTCTGGCTGCTCTTTGCTGCCATTAGGCATGGGCAATTACATAAGCTGCTTGCCTACAAGGCAGCACTGTAATATCTCTCCCCAGTCTTCCTGTTCCAAGAAAGACACAGCATGCCTGCAGAAAAGTTCAAGAGCATGCTAAGAAGGTGCTAACAGTAAATGTTTGAAGAAGGGCCTAAGCGTTGTGAGAGCAGGTATCTTCTGCTGGCTACCAACACTGTAACAACTCCAGAGACTGGTGGCAGTTAGACTAGTTAGTTAGACTGGTGGCATTATCAGTCACCTGATAATGGGTGTGAGATGGCGGTGTGGTTTATACAGATGTTCTGTCACCTGATGACTCCTCCCTACCTGGGCAGGCGAATCAAGAAAAGGAAAGGAGATCTGAGGGTTGAAATAGAAATAGATTTAATAATAATAACAACAACAATAGTATTAATACAAAGTACATAGAGTTATACTCAGCCAATATAGTAGGGGAGTAGGCTGCAGGGGTAGGATGGTAGACAAGTCCCTCTTGAGACGACAGCCATGGAAGAAGGAGGAAGGGCCATCCCAAGAAAACTCTCCATTTTATAGTGAACATGAAGGTTATGGTATAGAATAATACTGATTGGTCAGTTTGGGGACAGCATGGGGTCAACTACCCTGGACTTCCTCTTTCCCCAGCCTCTGCATCTGTTCATCTCAAGATGAAGGCCTTGATCATCACATACCAGTGCCAGCCAAAACCTATAACGAAGTGTCTTATCACTTTGTTCCCCTGAAATAGTGTGTTGTAGTCCTTACAGAATTGCAGTTCTCCTCCTGAACAGAAAACAGACTTTAAAATTCAGTCCCAGTAAACCAGGACAGATGGTTAAAAGCATCTCCCAGAACTGCTGTAGGTGTCTTGACACAGTGCTGTCAAATAAATGAGGCTGATAGCTACAGACGTCTTCTCTGCAGTTGAACTGGAGTAGGTGCGCTGTCTTGTTTGACTGCAGGAAAAGTGGCAGAAAATGGAGATGAGCAAATGCAACCCATGTATTTGGCAGGCAGGAATTATGGCTGTGTGTCTAGCACAGAGCAGATAAAAGATTTATCCAAGCATAGCAGTTTCTCAATGCTCCTGGCTTAGAGCTTGCCCCGAGACACAGTCAGATGAGAAAAACAACAGAGATGTTGATTGTCTGCAGCTAGACGTAGTTGTTAATGAAACTGCAAATGTTAGAATGCCAGCTTAGATACTCTGTGAAGATTTGCTCAGGGATTCACATGTTGTGGTCTCAGATTCACAGGCATTTCATTAGGTATTTATTGCTCAAAGTGTAATTTTGCCTGCAGAGCCTTTGGAACTGATAAAGCTTCAGGAAGCAAAAACTAGACTGAAAGGGAGCCCGAGATGAATTTATAGAGCTGCCAGGAAGAAAAGTTTCTTTATAAACTGAGCAGCTTGGGTTTGGAAGTCCTTGCAAAAGAAACTTGGAAAGAAATTCTCATCTCAGATGCAGTGAACTGTTTCTAATGATACTATGCCACTGTTATTTTGCAGGTGTCTCCTGTCTTTCCTTGGTGTATTTGTAATTGCAATAAATAAAAAGAAGGAGCATTTACAAATTCCTTTTATTGACTGTGGACATATTCCTGGTAAGTAGGGCTTTTTTCATCTCTGTCTTTAAAAATGAGATATTAGATAATAGGATGACTTAGGAGAGTTGAGTCACAAATGTGCTCTAGTCATATTTAATAAATATACTGTTCCTTTATTTTCTATTTCTGTTCCCAACAGATTTTTCAAAGAATTTTTCAGAGATTTTCCAAGCTATTGTTACAGCCAGTCAAATGAAAACAATGATTACTGGAGCAAAGAATGTTTAAATGATGGATTGGTGCGGGATTTGTTCTATTAAAATTCTTCACAGAGTTGTTGTTTTTCCCTTCTCTCACCCCATTTTCTTAGGACAAAAATTGACAAGCAAAATACAACCAGATTCTCACAGTTCACGCTATGGCACTTTGAATGATGAAGACAACTTGGTGAAAAGTCAAAGCTGACAGAAGAAAGCACCTTACATGCCAATTGACAAGACGAACACCACTGGAACAAAGATCAGCAGCACCTTTTTGTTGGACATATTCAAGTATATGTTGAACTCTTGTATGTTGATGAGTCATGGTATTATTTAATCCTACTTATTTTATCCCATGCATGTCCCAGATGTGTTCTAAAGATAAAGGAAGCCTTAAGAAAAACTAAATAACCATTAATGAAATAGAACATTCTTCTAGTATCAATGCCTCTTGGGGCTATTTTTAGAGTCTTAATTTCCTTAAAATGCAAATAAGCACAGAACAGGATTACAAAAATTCCCCTTTGAAACTGCTCAGATGCTTAAAGACAAAAGTGGGAAATTAGGCGAGTTATAATGAGTGACTTCAAAGTATTTTGCTATATGTATAATACTTCAAAAGATCTGACTCTTCCTGCTCAGGAGTCAAAACTGTGGGTATATATACAGTATACACACACATTTTATATTATGTGTAGAGGTAAAATCCTGATTACCTTCTGATACCAGATTAATTCTCTTACCTTCCAAGGAAATAAACACTTACTTGAGGAGTGGTAAGGAAGAGAAGATTTGCCATAAACACAGACACATGTGCACATGCTCATATTCAAGGTGTCCGGCCAAGGCAAAGCTAAGAAACCATGCTTGACATCTTACATCCTCCTGGGAGATTTCTGTGCACTGGTCTGGACTGTACTATCTGTTAGTACAGTCTAGCCTAAGGTTCAGCCTCTGTTTTCAGTAAAACAAGGTTTTAGTGAAAAAAGTATGAAGTTCTCCAAAAGGAATGGGGTAGCCAGGCTCCTCTCCTTGATGTGTCTTGTTAAAATACTCCTAAAAACAAAAAGTAGGGCAACTTCTGCCTTCTTCCTAAACTGCTGGCAATCCTACATAAGGAAAGGTTGTGAGAAACAGGATCACAAATTGTCACAGTCACAGTATAATTTTCCTTCATTAAATGGTATTGTCTCCAGACTGATCTGAAGAGCCAGCAGCGATGGGAACCATGGCAATACAGGTTCCATGTTCAGCTCTGGGAGGTCTCGGTGTCTCTCAGTCCCAGCAAGAAAGCTTCTTCTGGGCGTTCATTGTGAGTCCACTTACCTCTGCCTGATGGCACTGATCTACCTCAGCCAGCACAGGGAGGGTCACACATCTCCTCTGCAGGAACAAGTGAAAGTGCTCTTGAAAAGAGAGCACTTCATGTCTTGAATAAGATACTTGTTTTAGATTTGAATTAATCTGCAGTAATGGATAGGGGCTGTGTGTATTTTGTTTCAGTGGGATATGACGAAATGAGGTCTCTGTTTTTTTCCCAATTTTTTTATTTAATTTTAAAATAGGTACAGCTGAAGATCCATAAGGCAGTTTCATTTCAAACCTTACCAAGTGCACACAGAGCTGCAGTTTTTCCTATGCAGCAAAGTGCCAGGAGCCAGGGTGCAGGTCGGAGGGTTGTGAAGTTGTTTTCCAATGCGGATCTTTTCCAGCTGGCACAAGACAAGACCGTGTATTTGCACCTCACTTGTACCAGCTGCCTGGCCATGGCCTTCCTTTCCTCTCTTACAGCTTGTGATCAAGTTTTTAAATCTTTAAAAAAAAAGGACATTCTTTTCATTTGCTTTCTCCAGGGAGTAAAGGCATGCCTCTATCAAGTCAAATTTAAGCTGCTTTCTAAGTCTCAAGTGAGAGTGTGTGCTAAACATGGAAATAGGAGGCCTACAGGTTTTCATTCTGTGACCCAGGAAACAAATGGGTGAAAGGATTTGCTTTTGTCTCTTTTTTAAATGATTGGCCTTGGGCATCTTTCAAAAATCTCTTTCCACACTCAGGACGGCTGGAGGAAGTAATAAGGGTTACCAGCTATAGGATTTTCTCTTTAAAGCAAGAAATCAAATGTTAAAATCTGTGGTAAATGTTATTATTTATTTTGAAGTACTTTATTTCTTCTTGAACAACACTTTTTTTCTTCTTATGGGTTTATACAAAAATTATAAGGGTTAAAATATTTCTTCTAAACTCGAGTGTAATTGAAATTAATCTATGGAGCAAAATGCTGGTAGGAATTATGTGAATTAAAAGCTGTGATTTGACATGATTTTTGAGATGTGAGCATGCTCTGACTAAATAATGTATTACAAGATAGTAAAAACTCAGTGATGAGAATTCATTACTGCTCTACCAAGAAAAGGACATGATTTGTTTCAAGAATCAGTTTCTAATCAATGTCATTTTCAGATTCTGCTTGTGATATTTAGGTTGCAAACACCCCAGACAAACGCCTGCTAGAAGAAAAGTTTTTCTCTGGAATACAAAACAGTCTCCGGAGCTGTTCTCTTTAATAATCTGTTATTTTCTTGCAATGTTTTTCCTGACATCAAAAATGTGGGCCAGATATAAGCCGCAAAACTTGCACCTGCAGACTGAACTGTCTTGAACAGATCCTTCACGAGATCTGAGGAAATCAGACCACAGAAATGCATGGTGGGCAGGCGGCAGCTCACATGATCCCCAAGGCTCCAGCTCGGGATTTTGGACAAACCAGAACCAGCAGGACTCATTTCGCGCTTGTTCCACTCCTGGTCACGCTGCGGTAAGGGATGAAGTATTAACTGGCCATGGGCCTGGAAATGGGAGTTCTGGATGGAGCAGGACTGTTTAATTTTTGCCATAAAGTTTCAGGATGTATTTACCAAACAGTGTCAGCTGGCAAAAAATAAATGAACTTTGAACTGGATTTGTGTTTCTGCACATGGTAGGGGCCTGGCATTCATTTGGCAGGCTTATTGCCTGCTCCTTGCTACAGCTCAGCTTTTGGTGGCCTCATGTTTTGTGTGCAAGGGCACTGGTCGCCTACAACCAAAAGAGAGAGGTTGGACATTATAAGAGCTTGAGCTTCTGTGCTTTGAAGCTGTGGCTTTGTGCACCTGGCAAGCTGCTCGAATGGTTCAGTGCTGCTAAAAGCCTCACCCTCTTCTTCCCAGCTGTGAGGTCCTGCATGGCCTGTGGCTCTCTGTGAGCCTGCTCAGCTCACTCACCCCACAGAAACCATCTGCTCTCTTCTCGGTGCTGCGCTGGCTTTCTGAGCTGAGACAGCCAGGCTGACTGAAGTGCTTGGTGGGAAGCAGGGGAAAAGGAGGAGAGGGAGCGAGGTGACTCTTCTTTAGGGGGAAGTATTACATCAGTTCTCTCCTTCTGAAGAGCTTCGTCATACAGCAAGCATCCTGCTAAGCCCACTCCTTATGTGTCACCATGTTCCAAGGGCAGCAGTTATGAGCTTCTTGAAGCACTTTTAAGTGTCTGACTCCTGAAGCAAAACCATGAGCCAGACTCACTGGGCTGTGCATAGTGGGCATTGAGTGGCTCCACATGAAGCTGAGATAGGCATCTTGTAGCACGAGGAGTGTCCTGAGGTCAGCTAGAAGCCCGGACATGTGTCTGACTATACAACTTGTTCTAAGGACTGATTTTTTTTTCTTTCCACTGACTGTTTGCTATAGGGTGCATAAACAGTGCTGGAAGGATGGACTGGGATCAAAAGCCTTCTGAACTCAAAATGGTCTCACCTTGCGGTCTCTCTTTCCAACCCAGTGTATGCAGGATCATTGGTTACTGCAGAGGAGAATGCTGACTCTGAGAACATTGAGGTGCAGGTGATTAGACTGAGCTGTCTTTCAGTTTGCACTTTTGTTACTGTCCTCTGAGGCTTGGCCTTATTCTTGTTTAAATTTGTTTGTTTATTCCTTTTGTAGAAATCAGCTGGACTGTGTTACTAACTAGCCCAAAGGAGAGAGAGGCTAATTACCATAATTATTATTTGAGGGCCATGCTGGAAGATTTGCAACTGAGGCCACTGCAGGAGAAAAAGAGAAATGTTTAGTGCTCTGGATTCTCAGGAGCTCAAGAAATTCTGTGTTTGAAATATTTCTGGGAGAGAATTAGGGAGATCAGTGACTATATAGTGATTCCATAAATTTTTGCATGTGGTTTTAGTTTGATTTTTTTTTTCCCCTGATTTGGAAGTGAAGGATGACTATTCTCTGCCTAGAGAAGCAGAGAGGAAGTAAGACATTCTCGTGGCAGCTGGGAGCCTTCTGAAGCTGGGAGAACTGTAGAGGCACCTTCCAAGCACCCTGATTGAAGTAACCATTGAGTTATATAAGGAGGCACCACTGGCCAATACATCACTACGTATTTACCACCCATGACCATTTAGAAAGGATCTTTGTCCTTTTGTAATGTGTTAAATCTTCAGAACACATGCAGCTGATCTGGCCCACCATCTCTGATGTCTGGGCTCCTTGAGCTTCCTATCGATACTTCTTTGGCATGTACTGTCTCCCATGCAGAGCTCTTGGCAGGTTCTCCCTGTGTGGGCATTTCCCTTGACCTGGGAAGTGTTTATAGATACAAGGAAGTTGCACAAACCTACAGCCTTAGATTATGTTCCATTTACTTTGTGATTCCCACTGGAGTAAGCAAGGGCAATTTTGGGTATCCACAGAATCAGAATTATTGGCACCTCAGGAACTTCCAAGCACAACAGATGAACCCTAAATAAAGAGTTAGGTAGCTGCTGAGTAAGTTTCTTATTTAATCTAAAGCCCAGTTTTGTAGTTAGGGCCCTAAAGTTTGTCCAAGCCTTTGAGGGAGAAAGTGTATTCAATAGCATAAATCTGCAGTAGCGTTTTGAATGCTACTGGTCTCAGGCATTGGTGCTAGGGGAATTTGGGTCAGTTCACAAGGTAACCATGAGGGGGATGGTGCTCGACAGCAAAATCAGAAATGTATCATGGTGGTAGGAGAGTTTTGCATGAAGACAGAGGAATGACTCCAGGGGACCACTAGTACACTGGTCTCCTGGACTCCTTGTTGCCAGTGTGAACAAGGCATTTGTTGACAGTTTTCAAAGCTAAGCTATCATAAAGGAATGACTAAACAGGTGGTTCTAACACTGACTGTTTTATGTGAAGTCAATATATCACTGTAGCCCATGGCACTTATGCCTTAAACATGAAAAGTGGCCTATGGCCATTGATGAAGGAGCTAATTTCTGTACTTTGTTAGATTACATTGGGAAAAATAGAAATTATTGATTTAAGCCTCCAGCACAAATATGCACTTGCCAGGAATCCAGTTGGAGATTTCCACTCTTGGAATAGGCATTGCCTTGCCTAGATGAAATATTTGGAGTCTGCTGCCAGGTCTTTTGCCAAAACCATTAAACAGTTTGAAAGAACAGCACTGTCATTTATCTTCTGTTTGAGAGCTGGTAGGCTTAAATCCAGAGCAGCATGAGCATAAGATCAGGAGTTTTCATTTGAGGAAAAAATCAAATGTTTTTCTTGAGTTTCAGTAGGATGTGTACCAGGCCCAGAGCTTTATGCTGTCTAATGTGCTGTAATGCCCTCAGCCAAGAGTAAGAAAGCAAGCTTGTATGGCACAGAGGCTGCTAATTAGGCAGTTCTCACCTGTCACTGTAGGTTACTGCTGGTAACACATTGCATGGCAATAGGGTACAAAACCAAAGCACTGGAGCTTCTATTCAGTTTTCCAAGAACAGCTGTTCTGTGTTTTACAAGGGAAAGGAGTTGAGGAATATGATTTACTATAACTAAGCATCACAGGTACCCAGGTGTTTATTTTTTCCAGACAAGATTTAACAGTTAACTAACAGGGATGTCCTGACAATACTGACGGGATGCTGGGTGCACGGATGCGCTGCAGGATTCGATGCAGCAGTGTGAGCAGCGGCAGATTGCTGGTATGAGAAGGCAGCTTTATGTCATCTGGCCTGGCCTCCCGCACAGCTCCAGTCACACAACCTCCTCCAAGCACTTCTGTGTGAACCCTTTGGCCCACCTACAGAAGAAGGCACCCCATCCTCTCCTGCTATCCTCCTCTAAAATAGAGGATCCACCAAACCCATTAGTAATTTGTACTAGCAATGAGTCATTGTTTGCTTTTGAACTGTGCCTTATGTCTATTTTAACTTGTCTGGATTTAGCTTGCAGCTATTTGTCTTTTGTTAGTAATTTAAAGCACTCGGTAAGTCCCTTTAGTAAAATACAGTAAAATTACTTGGGCTTTTCTCTTAGCATAACAGGCAGACCTTTTCCGTGTCTCATCATCAGACATTTCTGTCAGCCCTCAGATTGTTTTCTGTGGTTGTTTTCTGCTCTTGCTCCATTTTTCCAGTGTCTGCAATTGGCCAAATACAGAATAAAATCAGATCCTAGGAGCACTGAATAGCAGCACAGAACTGAACCAGACCCAATATGTCATGATTGGGTGCCTGGCTTCCCCTCTTCCCACAGATGCAGCCCTGCACACGGCTCAGCTGCTGCCTCTCCCCAGAGATGCCTATGCTTTCTGGTTTTATGCTAATTTAAAGGCGGATGTCTAATTGCATGCCCAGAGACGTAGCAGCCTCAATTATTTTCAGAGATTTGACATCTGACTCATTGCTGAGTTCAGTGATGGCCCAAAGAGAAGGTGCCCCTGGTCAGAGGTCCCCAGGAGGCCCAGCACAGCAGGAGACCCTGAAACCCTCTGGTCGAGGTGGTGGCACCTGGTTGTGGTAGTAGGCAATCTCACTGAGCTGGCTTTTCTCCAGCAACCAAATGATTTGAGAGCTCAGCCCATGTTTAAGAGAAGGGTGACTCATTCAGTGACTGTTTAAGGTGCAGTAAGTAAATAGGCTCTGGGAAGGGTGCCTGGATGTGGGAAGACCCTGCCCAAGTCAGTTGGTCTCTCCTGAAGGATGGTGATCATTCAACAGATAGAAAAAATTCCGATATTTGTCATATAAGACAGAAAGTCTTCTACTCCCTCTGCCCCTTGCTGCTCACAGCCTCATGGCGAGAATGTGTTTTGAAAGCAGCGGTTTGGGTATCTTGCCTCCAAGCGGACACAAGCATCTGCTAACGCTGAACGTGGCATCGAATGCCAAAAAGTGCATGACAGCCCTGGCCCCTTTGGCTCATTCAGGTAATGTGCCATTTGCTCGGGCTGTGGATGTCCCCACCCTGGGGTGCCCAGGGCTCCCCACAAAGTCCTGCTTCTGGGCTGACTCTCTGTTCTGGTCCCATTTCTTGTCCCTGCACAGGGACAAGTGTCCCTGAGCCCTTTTGGGGATCTAGGTTTTGAGATGCTTTTGTGTTGGAGAGAACATTTTGGTGCGTTTACAGGCCAAGGTCCCATGTTACACCACAGGGCAGGCACAGCTATTTTGCTGGTACCATTGCGCTGTGAACAGTTTGAATTCAGTGCTTTGAGGTGTTCAGGGTGTTTTTTCATAGTAATTTCAAATTAACAGATCAGTAATGACACCTCAATTAGCCTGAGGTTATTTATGGCAGAATTCTTAATTTAAAAAAAGAGCTGCTTTTAATAGTGAAGTCTTTGCAAATAAAAGACCATGCTGGAGCACTTTGAATGTGATTACAGTGACTCACATTTTAATGGCTTTTTTAATCTCAAAAATGGCTTCTTTCCAAACAAACTCCTACAAGGCCTCATATAACAAACAAGGGTTACTGCTCTTTTCCACACATAACATGAAAAATATCCTTGAGCAGAGCAAACTGCAGCCCATCTGCTGTAGCTTGGCCCAGTGCGCAGCACAGCTCCCTGACCATTACACATGGCTCTTGGTAAAGCAAACCACCTGCTTCCTGCACGAGGTCCTGCCTTGAGCCTCCCCAGCGCTGCTCCAAGGAGGAAAGCCATCCAAACCGCTGATGGGGAATGACAACCTTGGCATTCCCTTTCGCTGCATTTGCTCTTTATGCCATTTGTTGTTTGCTCAAGTGCTCTGTGGACCTTCGTCTTCTTTTCCATCCAGACTAGAAAAAGGCAGGCTGTGCCAGAGATAAATAGATTCTTACTTTCCTGTTTATTGCATTCCGTTGTTCTCCAGCTGCAGTTGGCAAAGCCTTCATTTGGGAATCCAAAAGGGCATCCTTGAAAGGGAAGGAAAAGGAGAGAGGCACGTTTTGGGACAATTTTGCCAATGAGTGATCTGAATGTCCTCCTCCTCCCTGATTCAGGGTCTGATGCTGCAGACACTTAACTTGGCTGAGCCTTTCAAGAATCCCATTTATGTCAAACAAGTATTCACATGAATTCCAGAAGTATCCCAGATGTGTACTTTCCAGACACTTTACCTAGATACCTATAGCGCAGACAAACCATAATTCTGCCAGCTGAACAGACCCCAGCCAACACCACTACACAGTGTGTGCTGAGCTTCCTCGTGTTGCCTCCAGTGTCAATGAAGGGAGACCTCTGCTAATCTCACTGGCACTGCTTGGAGCAGATTAGGGACCATTCTCATAATCCCATCCACCAGCTACACTGGAGGGTGCCCCACAGCCCTGGGCTGGGGAGGTGGGCATTGCTTCAAAGGACGTAATGCTTTACAAAACAAATGGATTCTTATGGTCTAAGCAAGTTCAGAACATGCCCAGAGTTCTGCCACTCCAGAGTACCTCTGAGTGGTCAAAACATTAATGTGAAGATTAAAAGTCTGAGATTAAATCCTTGCACAATTTGAACTGGAGACCACTAGCTACATCTTCAGAAACTGGAAGAACTGGGCTGTTGAGGGATGAGGGCTTCTGCTCGGCTGTGACCCTGCTGCTGCAGTCTGGAGGGTACTGTGGTGGCACTTCACGCAGCTGTCAGGACAAGACGCTCCTTTCCTTCTACATTAAAAAACAAAAGATATCCAGTGCTGTTGTTTTACTAAGAAAGAAACAGTTTTCACTCCCTTTTTCTCTGAAGAAGTTAAACCATATTGTTAAATTGATTGATTACAAATAACTATCAGCGGCACTCTGAGGTCAATGTCTCATATGAAAAATTTCTGTTCAGATGGTAGAAATTTGGCAGAGTTTTATGATTAGCTCAAAATGAGATCTTACAGCAGAGAAGGAAGCAGTGCTGCCAGCTGTGCCTGAGACTGGGACATTTGCCTTCTTTAAACAGTGTTACTTGAAGGAAAAAGTGTTTGTGGATGTGTCTGGTTAACTGGGTACTTGTGTGGCATAGATTAATGTCTCACCAGTACCAGCCCTGTCCTGTGTTCGTTAGCATGCAGCATGCTGTGCCACTCGGTGCTCAGAGTGCACCTTTGTGTATTACTTTCCTAGAGACTGAAGTTGTGCAATATGCAGAAAATATCATTAGAACTGGAAAAAATACTTATTTGCTATGCATAAATGAGTCTTCTAATGCAAAATAAAATCATAGCTTTAAAACGTGTCATCATTAACTGTTGGCCAAAACAAAATCATAGCTTAAAAATGTGTCATGTCTGGCTGGCCAGAATTCAAGCCTACATTAATTTGTTTTGTTATGCTGAATGGTGGCTTTAAACGCACCAAGCCATGAGCAGAGCTAAGCTGCAGCTGGGGCTGTATGAAACAGGGTAAAATCTGCAACACACTGCAATGAAGCATTGGTTCAGATGATCTCAACAGCAAACTACAAGAATACGGTTGTACTTGCGTTGATACTGTGCTTACAACAGACCATGTCCCAGCACAGGCAGGAGACAATCCTAAATTCCTGTGTGCTCATGGATATGGAAATATTTTGGTTCCTTTCTTCAAATAATCAAATTCAGGTAAAGTAGGTACAGCTGTAAAACCTAGCCTCCTCTCTGGAGCAACTGCTGCTGTTGACGCTCCCCCACTCCCTCCATTTGCCTTTCACAGCAGGACTTTCGGGTATTTCTGCTCCCTGTGATGGAAGAGGCACCAGAGCTGTCAGCAGTCAGAACACCAGTTTGACTCCTCTGCACACAATTGTGGCTTGCATCTTTTGATTACAGTCTCATCCTGGATCCTTTTGGGTCAGCTCTGCTTGCAGCGTTTGTTGGGTTCTCAGCAGCAGCAGGATAGGGCCCATGGGTGTGATTGCAGTACAAATAATTCATGAAGATAAAAGGCAGCATGAATAGAAGAATAAATAGGCTTACATGTACCATGAAAATGTGTCTGATATTACAAAGTTTCCAGCAAACTCTGGTAGATATAAACTCTGGAACAAGGCTTCAACAAGCTTTCCAGTAGAAACAGCAGGAGCAAGAAACCTAACTTGTCTTAAGATGGAGCCTGCAAAATGTATGACCTCTTTGTCCTCAATAGTACAGAAGCCTCTGATATGGAGGTTGTTCCCCATGTGATGCTCCACGATCTGATGTAGCTGTTACATTCACTCCTGGCTTCCTGCAGCTGTACAGCTGCAATATGAACTTCTGTGCACAGCAGAGAGCACCTCCTCTCCATACAGCAAAGCTGTGAGGAAGGGAAAGCCTTGCATTTGCGCTGAGACTGTGCAGTAGCCGAGATATTGCAGGAGCAATGTTTATCCTGGAAAAGCCAACCCAGTCTACTGTAACAGCAGCAGTAAGGTCTCCAGCAGCATCTGAAGTGGTGTCCAGGAGACACAGGGAGTAGAGAAAGACAATAAAAAAAGCTGCCGCTTCTTATTACTAGCACTGTTGCATTTAATATGCTTCATGCACAAGTGTTAAGCACCTGGTGGAAAAAGGAAGCCTGATGCAGCAGTCTGTCATTGGCTCTAAAGAGTACCGACAACACATGAGGCAGATATTTTGTGTCTTCCCAAACAAGAAATACAGTGGACACCCTTCTCCAAAGCAGTGGTTCTCCATGCTTCTTAATCCAAAGATCCCCAAACTCTCTGTAGGACTAAGTTGCAGGCTGCTTGAGCACTCTTAGTGCAGTGGTCTTCATGAATAATCAACCAAAAACGAGGCCGCCTTTTGTTAAGTTGTGACAGCATGTGCATGTGGCTTTGGGCAGCTTGGGAGTGGGGGAAGGCAGTGGGGAGAATTGCTTTGGTTTAGAGTGGTCTCACAAACCATCCTTTAAAGTCTTTCAGACCACAAGTGGTTCCCAGAGCACAGGTTGAGAAATAGTGACCTATGGACACAGTAACAACTGAGAGCAGAGCTGCGTCATTCCCCAAAGCTGTCGAGTTCATGAGGGATTGCTCAGAGACCAGAGGGTGGTCAGACCTCTTCACAGTTATTCACAGGTCTGACTTACAGTGAAACAGAAAATATCGCTCCAGTTGTTGTCATAGCGAAGGAAATGTTTAAACCCCACTGGAAATGTAACCCATGCTGTTCTTCTGCAGGCATGTGTGGAAAGCCTGAGATGTAAGATCTCCTGGGTACTCCCATGAAATAAAATCAGAGCTGATACATTCAGCACCTTGTACAGTCTAACTGATGCCAGTGATGATCAAAACATGCAAGAACTGAGAGGGAGTACAGTTTTTAAGAAAAGTTGCATGAGCAGTCACAAGCATAAGATCATCCCAAAGAAGAAAAGTAGGTGGACTCTAGAAGATATAGATAGTAAATGCACGGACTCCTGTAAAGAGCCACATTTCCTAATGGGTTTCTTTAATTTTCTGTGTTGAGTAGTCTTCTAAGAGCCTGGAAACATTTTCTCAGTGAATCAGAGGTGCCTTAGAGATGAGATCATAGAATCATAGAACAATTTAGTTTGAAGCTACCTTAAAGATCGGGTTGCTTCCCTGGGCAACCTGTTCCATTATCTCACTACTCTCACAAAATTTCTTCCTAATATCTAATCTAAATGTACCCTCTTTCAGTTTGAAACCATTACCCCTTATCCTATCACTATCTGCCCTTTTAAAAAGTCCCTCCTCAGCTTGTAGGACCCCTTCAGGTACTGGAAGACTGCAATAAGGTCCCTCTGGAGCCTTTTCTTCTCATGGCTGAACAGCCCCAACTGTCTCAGCCTGTCTTAGTAGTAGAGGTGCTCCAGCCTTCAGATCATCTTCGTGGCTCTCCTCTGGACTCCAACAGGTCCATGTCCTTATGTAAAAGGATAATCTGATTAGAAACAGTACTCCCCCTTGTCCTCCCACCAAGTTTCCTTTGAAATTGTAATAAAAATAGAAATATTGAGGAGTCTCCTTTAGTATTTCAATAGTCTTGCTTTTCTGTTGCTTTTGAGAGGAGCACTTAAGAAAGATACCTCTTTTCCCTTTGTCAGTAGGAAAGCATTGAAATTACAGTCATCTGAAAAATACTGGCACCAGCCCTGAAGAGGCATAATGCAGATGTCAAAGAAAAACAAGAAAAATTAAGTTTTTGTTATAGTCTGTTTAAGATAACTGAATTCCTCCGAGTAGCACATTTATCATCATTAATGTCAACCTTTCCAAAGGTAACCTTTGTTAAATCTCTTGAAAAGTCAACCAGTAACGCCCACGTGGTTTAGAGTCTGCACAGCAAAACTAGTAATAAAACCAGTAGGTGTAATAATCGCTGCTGTTCTCTCTTCCCACCGCTTGCTTTCTTTATATGAGTGAGTGTGAGTGTAAGAGTGTGTGTGTGTGGAGTGTGTGTGTGTAAAATATACAGAAATCCAGCAAAGAGCAGGACTTGCTTGTCTGGGCATCATGCATTGATGACTCAAAAATACATCATTCTGAAAAATAAAACTTATCTTCAGTACTGCAATCATATCCCCACAGGTAAAACTTTCCTTTCCCTCCCTAAATCATCACTTAAAACATTTTAGGAATAAAATATGTCTAAAACTAAACATTTTTATTTAGAGCAAGCATTTTCCAGAAGCTTTGGGTGGTCATCTGTAGAGAGCATTTGGCTTTTATGAAATTATTTGCAGAGAAAATAAAAGGTTGTTATAAGTGATTTCAATTCTTTTTCAAAGATTACTTTCTTGATAATGTTATACAATAAACCTCTAATAGCTGGTTTATAGGCCAGCTCCACAAGACAAACAGAAAAGGGAAACAGTGAACAAATTGGCCTGGTCAAAGAAAGCTTCCCTAAGATAATTATAAACACCTCGTGCCTGTGCTGTGAGAAAGAAGACAGCTTTCAAAATGTTTATCTTACAGCTAAAATACAGGTCCCAAGCCTGAGTTTGAAAAGCAGCTGAAAAAGTTGGCCCCAGCAAGGAGCTGATGTGCAGCCTGGGGTAGGTGGGCCAGGCTGTGAGCATCACACAGGCGGGACCAGGGCCAGCGGGTCAGCCAGGAGGGTCCCAGGAGGGGGTGGGCAGGGACCTCCTTCCTCTTATTTTTGTTCAGCTTCTCATCTCAGAGAGGCATGTCTGCCAGATCTCAGAGGCGCATCCTTCTGTCTCACAGTCCCTCCTCACATGAGGCTTCCCAGTAAGCCGCACCAGTACTTCAGCCTTGTCTGACCAGTTTGTCTCTCCCTTTTGGTCCCTCCATCCTTCTGCACCTGCCAACTACCACAGAGCACCATCCCATGGCTCCTCTGCCTCTCCTGTATCTTCTCCAGACTGCTCCACCATTGGAGTACCCAATATGATAGAATCATAGCATGGTTTGGGTTGGAAGGCACCTTAAAGATCATTCAGTTCCAACCCCCCCCACCATGGGTTATGGCAACATTATATAAGGCAGAAGACACCTCCCACCAGCCCAGGTTGCCCAAAGCCCTGTCCAACCTGGCCTTGAACACCTCCAGGGAAGGGACATCCCCAACTTCCCTGGGCAACCTGTGCCAGTGTCTCACCACCCTGACAATAAAGAATTTCTTCCTAATATCTAGTCTAAATCTACCCCCTTCCAGTTTAAAGCTATTACCCCTTGCCCTATCACTACATGTTCTTGAAAAATGATCTTTTTTTGCCAACACATTATTCTCCTTCTCTTGCTTAGAGAAGGCTTAGTGTAAGTTGTTGGCTTAGTGTAAGTTATTCTGGCAACAGTTTGTATGAAAAACTAGGGTGAGAACAGAGGTCAACATAGTAAAAAGGCTTTGGTTGTAAACTCAGTTTCAGTCTCTAACTTTAGGAAACTGCTGCCTCCCAATTCCAGGTTTCCCAGCATCGTGGCTGCTTGCAACTAGGTAGTTTTGTTTATATTGGAACTTTTCCTTCTCAAGAAGAAAGGAATCAAAGTTCAGCCATTATTGTGTGAGCGGGAAGTGAAAACAAAAATCCTCTCCTCATTATAAAAATATACTCAGACCTTTTTGCTGCCTTCCCCCACCCTCCAAGCAAGACTTCAAAGCAAAAGGCCGTTTCAAGCAGTGACATTTTTTGTGGAAATATGTTCACAGAGTGCAGCAGAGGGCCGGGTCCCGGAAGAAATTGTTGTTGTTAACTTGACAGTTACAAGGATTTGGAAATCACCTAACGAGCACATGGAGTAGGGTGTTACTGGCTTACTCCCTCATTAAACATACACCTGGTGAGTTTCTGCGCAGCAAACAGCCATGTGCAGGACTGCCGTCTCCAGAAATAAATGGCCTGAGGAAGCCAAGGGTTTGAAGAGAAGGACAAATCCCATGCCTGGGGCAAGTTCCCGTAGACTGTAAAATTGTACAGTAGTGCTCTCTGCTGTGAGCCTCAGACCGGGGTGTTTGGCCGTCTGTTGGCTGCGGATGAGGTCTTCGCCAAAGCTTGTGGGCCAGCTCCTGTTCCCCGTGTAAGTTCTTCTGCTAGTGCTGCCTGCAGAGGCTGTGAGGCTACAAAAAGTGCAGTGTGCTCCTGAGGAAAACGCAGACAAGCTGGACATCTAGTTAGACAATACGGTCACAGTGGAATTATAGTTTTGAAGACCTGTTTCCCTGAGAACTAGAAAATAATAGGGTCCAATAAACAAGTAGGAAACTGGCCACTATTACTTGTCAGAGATACCTGCGGAGAAAAGTGACTTCTTCAGACAGGGATCATTTCATATTTGTGCCTCTTGATTTCTTTTAACTAAGAGTGGCATTTCTTCTTAGGAAATACCTGCATTTCGTGCTACTAAATGGATTTGTTGAGCCAGGAGGTGGCGCAGAGGCACAGAAGACCTGATCTCTTACAGAGCCTCGAAGAGCCTCATCTCATCACTTGTATCAGGAACAGCATGAAGCATCTAAGGGGCAAAGATTAAAACATGGCACTTGTGAAAAGAAAATTTCAGAAAAGGTTTCAGACCTAGCAGGAAGAGTTTCAGAGGCTGAGAACCAGATGTTGGATATCCACCAGCACTCAATGGCTACTAAACTTACAAAAGACATCAGATAACACTGGTGATGCACCCGTCCCTGGCCACAACCAGGCGGAGCCAGACCAGAGGGCAGAAATGCCTATATCTGGTAATTGCATGTCGGGTGAAAGTGTTGATGGTCTCCTTGTCAAGAGTCAAGGCTTCTACAAACATATTCTAGGATGAACACAGCATTGCCTCATTGAAACAACAACAAAAAAAAGAGGGGAGGATATGCCACCAAATTGTAAGAATTTTAAGGGTAAACACCAGGTCAATGTCTCCACATAATAATCCATTAAAGACAGATTTAAGCCTTGAAGACACTTGATGCATAAATAACCTTGCACACATCTGAAGGTAGGAGGCCACCTTGTTTGTTGTGTGATTAGCAGCTAAGGCTTAGGCAGATTTGCTACAGCTACAGCAGGTCTGCAGCACCCTTGCACAGAGTGACACACAAATACAAAGCTGATAATTTCAGCCGTTTGTTAGAGGTCTGTAGCAATACAGGAAAGGACCAAAGTAGATAGTGGGGAAAAGGTCATGAGAAAAAAATGAGGGAAGTAAATTGAATTAGCAGAAAACAGGGTATGACCCTACCATTTGGCAAATTTACAGAAACCTTAACCTTTGGAAATGCTATTAGTTCATCACTGTTGGAAAGTTGGCTAGAAAGACAACACTCAGGTCTGACTCAGTTCTAGGGTTTCTGCTGCGGTAAGCACAGTAACACATGAACACACCTCCCCTCTCGGAGCCATGCTCGTAAGGAACAGTCACTAAATACTCTGTTATTCCTAATATTTTGCTACCCTAGGCAACCAACCACTGACTCCGCTCGGCATGACGCAGCCTGGAAGAACTATAGAGTCTAGAATCAATTTGCTACTCCAGTTGAGTTTGATTTTATGATCTTAACACTTGTCATTTTGGGAAGGAACAAAACATTCACTGTTCCCAGGGTATGTAATGCTACTGGGAAGCCATAAATTTTAATTCAGCGCTTTATTTCCCTCGTGATGAGATGTTGTTCATATGTGCTGTCACAGCTGGGGGTTTCTCTTCTTTTTTTTCCTTTTGGTTGCTTGTCCCTTCATTAAGTTGGAAGGGCTCAGAAGAGTGACAGCTTTTGTTTCTATCGATGATGGATGGTGTAGTGAGAGTTTTGGTCTGATTTCATTGGACCAGGAATTGTTTCACATTTTTGTACTGGATGAGCTGGCGCTTTTCGATCCTCCTGGCTCCCTCTCCAAGCTCTGCCAATCACTATTTTTCTTTTGAAGTGGCAGGAAATGGAGATTGATGGTTTTATTCTGTAGAGGAAAGGAATCAATTCAGAGTGCATGCTAGTGCCCAAAAGAGACTTAGGGAAGAGAAGTGCCCTTTAAGTTTATCCAAGGGTATTTCAGGGTTTGAAAATAGAACCAGAAAATTTATTAAAAATACTTTAATTTTTTATTTAAATTAATCTCCTAATTTATTGGAAAACCATACTCCTATAGAGGTTTCTGTAAGGTATATTACTTCATATTTGGGAAAAAAATACCTGGATGGCTAAAGACTCAGAGAAAACACCTGCTTTTCATTCTTATCCCTTGTACTTTCCACTTGAAAAAAAAATTCCCACAACCAAACCTGAAGGTACATATACAAAAACTTCCAGTTAATTGAAGGGTGCCTACTGCAGTCTATGGAAGAACATAGGTGATATCCTAAGAAAATAAATTTTAATCATACCAATCAAAGTTCACAGGGGAATCTTTTCAGGGTTTTCTATAATTTTATGTTATGTGATAAAAGTATTTTCTGTCTGTAAGGTCAAAAGCCTTGTTTAGCTCCTGTTTGAGAAGGAATCTCAAACTTCAGTCAGGAGGCTGGCTGAAGCTTTGCATATTTCTCAGTACTCAGTGCTCTTAACATTTTGAGGGCTGAAAAGGATTACTGCAACTGGTATATTTTTCCCCAAGTCTAGGTCCCCACAGACTGATTTATATTCTCGAAAATATGTAAATTAATTTTACAAATGGATCTGGATAAGAGTCAATTTTTAATGGTCATCAATTTAATGACCTTTCATATAGAAGAGGTCAGCTCTCTTGCTTCTCAGTAAACTCTGAAATCCAGCTCACATGTGGCGTTCACTGTTTTCAGTGGTGAAAGGGAAGTTACTCTTTTTGGTGGGGTTTTTTGTTCCCATCCCTGAAGACCCCATGAAACCTGGCTACTATCCTGGGACTTGCAGTTCAAGTTATTGTCTTTGTAGTCCCTGGAGTTAACCTAATAGCCTGGGATCTTGTCTGTAGAAAACATTTGGAGAAAAATTAATTTATGTTGTACTTCCTGCATATTTTTGAGGGCTGCTTGGCCAGACTAACAGCATCCCTCCTTGTACTGTGGGACAGTAATCTTTCAGCTTTTGATGGCCTTTTACAGAAGGAAATTTGAAAAAAAATACACAGTATTTTAAAATGAAGGCCAAAATTTACTCAGAATAGGACCAAAGTAGAATTTAAAACACAGATACAGCATAAACATGGCCTTTCCCTCTTCCACTTCAACAGGAAAGTTGTCAAAACCCAAACCATACTGCACCAAATGGCGAGGGCACTGAGTATGAACTCATGGGGGAACTCAGCAGAGGACCTTGTGGAAGGAGAATCAGATTGGGGCTGCAGGCCCAGCCCCTCCATGGGCTGAGATCCCCTTTGGGGTGCTGCCCAGCCACATGCTGCTGGGTTGAAATACTTAGCTCTTAAAAACAAGCATTTTAACTACTGAAGGAGATCTATTACATGAGACACACGCTAATGCTGTGGACTTACACCTAACTCTTCAGTTGATATTTTAATGTACACATTGAAGTGAATACTATAGTGTGTGTGCTATAGAGAATAACTCCAAAGCTACAGCATTACAATTAAAAAAACTAAAGTACTCTAAAAGCTTAAGAAATAAAATAGAAAAAAAACCAAAACAGCAAATGGATGCCTGCTACTGTGTACACAGGAGACTCCAAGAATTGGGCTTAATGCCCATCCAGAGATGTGGCCAAAAGCTTCTGTCGCTGGTGGCACATGTATCAGTTTCCTCGCTGTCCTGTATGAGCACAGCTCTTGGAAAAAATTCCAGGTGGGAACTGGATCCACCTTTCCAGCCCTGGAAGGGACAGATGCCTGAGGCTCTGCAGGCAGGCCAGAAGATGGTACTTGGTGCATGCTTCTGCCTTGCTCAAAAATCAGAATGACAGAACATCTTCCCCAAACATTATCTTGCTGCAATATGCTTTTATGGGCTGTGATACAGAAAGACCTTTCCCAGGATTTCCATTTTCCTGATGGGATCTATTTTACTGCATCTGCAACATAATTTCAACAGGCTGCAAGGACGCCTTCCGCTGAGAAAAGGGCACTGATCTTGAGGCATTTTTACAAGTTAAAATAAAGAATATTATTCAAATTACCTTTCTAAATAAAGAGAAAACTCAAGTTTCAAACCACAGTCCTTTTACTAGAAGAGATTAAAAACATCTCTGTCTTCAGAAGTTTGGATTTTAAAGCTGTGTTAAAGTTCTTTGTCTCCTCAGGGAATCACAGAAAATTATTTGCTCCAAAGGAAAAAGCAATTTAAATGCACGTTCATTAGGAAGCCTCTTACCATGTGCGTCACGTATGGTTGCCCATGTGCAAGCACTTGCACAGGAACATTTTGTAATGTTGGTGAGCTCCAGCTTTACTTCAACGTGTTGTACAACAAAAAGGGGCTGACCGAATGTGAAATGAGAAAATAGCCTTCAGGCAGGGAATGGCTATTTTCTGGATATTTCTGGTTCTGTTGGACAACTTAAAGCAGAGTAAAATTAGCCTTTTGCACATCTATGAACCTAAAAACCACCAAGTTAAAGGTTTGGTTTTTGTTTTTTTGCAAATAAACCCAGAATGCCTGGATGGGGATCTCTGAGCCACTTGTTAGACTCACCTTTCCCTCTCCACCATCACAGGTCTCCAGAGCTTTGCTGTTAGCAGGGGCAGGATGGGCTTCCTCACCTTTCCACTGCTGTCACCTTGCTCCAGGAGCAGTTTCTGCAAAGCTTGCATTCTCATGCTTCAGCACCTGTCTTACCTGTCAGCTGCTGGACGTGCACACCCAGGTTTGGGGACGCTTTAGAGGGCTACAGAAATCTGTAGCTTTGGGGTGCCATTTCAGAAGTTGTGCCACAGTGTGCTACCTATAGGTATAAAAGTTCTTAAAGACACTAATAGAAATTACAGCTGATTTTTAAAAAAATAACTTCATGGTTACAAATCATTAATGGAAAAGTCTTAAAAGGACTAATAGAATAATTAATTATCTTTTGAGACTTTCTCTGGACTACTATTTTTTTGAGGCACTAATGGCTATTTTCATGTGCTTCTCTTTGAAAAGAGGTTTTTAGCCAACTTCATACAGTTTTGTGATTTCATTTGGAACCCCCTTGATATATTTGCCAACTAATTTACAAGAATTATTGCATTGTAAAAATATTCAGAGAACCTGGATGCAATTGATTCTTTTGTCCTGTAAGACAAAATGTCTTACAGGAAAATAAATTATCTATCATTAACTCTTCAATCCCTGCTGGCCTGTACCAAAACCACTTCCACATGCATCTTAAAAAATAAACCAACAAATTAAAAAACACTGTCTTAAGCAACTGCCAACCTGGAAAGTGTATTTTTAATTGCAGATTAACAGTGTGTTCCTGTGTGCACATACTCTGGATTTTTTGGAGTGCTAAGGAAAACAGACTCACATGTGCGGTCCCTTTTTCTCACCCAGTTCAACCCATTCTAAGCCACTGCGTTTGCCTGTGGGTGAAGCTGCCTTGAGTCCAAGCCAGGTAAGATTTTTCAGAGTACACGTGTGATATAATGAAGGTGATCTCTCTTCCTGTGCAGAAGATGTGTATTTAACATTAATTACAACTCTAGACACATAGGATGTGTCATTAAAGCCAAAGTTATAAATAACTGGGTACTCTCAAGTGGGGAGGAGAAGGTGGTTTATTGCTGAGGTGGCATTTAAGTTCATTTTTTGAGTGACAAAAGTTTTAAATAACTCGGGATTTGCCTGCCTGAGTTTGCTTTCACCTCATCTTTTTGCTAAAAAATATCCCAAGGCAAAAAATCTTTCCAATATTACCCAGTGTGACAAATGAAAAACAAAAAAACCTCAGAAATTAACAGCAGTGATGTGTGAACAATCCCTGATGGGCAAGCAGACTTAGGAATGCATGAGCTCTCCTATCTGTCACAACCATTGTATTCTTTGTAAAATTAAAAAAAAAAAAAGGCTAAGAAACAGGATGCTGAGGGAATGACTGAGCTGAAACAGTCAGTCTTTCTCATCCTCCTTATTTATTTGATCTTCAGATGAAACAACATATTGAATTGCACCATCCTTTCTAGAAATTACAGCAAATCCTCACGTATTTGGATCATGAAATTTGAGCTGCTCTCTTCCTTCAGACTGCTTTTCAATTCTCTGCTTTGTTCTTGCTGTGTCCTGGATGTCTTTTTGATTTCTGTTTCCTAAGAATCAGGCATAGGTGTGCAAGGCTGTCGGCTTAGCAGCACTGCTGTAAGCCCATGACCAAAAGACAGCCAAAATGTGTCAAGCAAGCTGATGCTGGTGGATGTTATGCACATTTTGGCGTGTCTAAAAAAACGGTTTTCTAAAAAAAAAATAAAATAATTCTGTGTAGGCATTTTTCCTACTAAAGAAGAAACTGTATTTCCTTAAGAGACCCAATACGAGACCCAAATGAAAGCTGTGTTTTGTCTATTCTGGTCTTTTGTCACCCCACCTACTTTGCAAACTACCTTGAACTCATCAATTTTATTTTGTCCAGGGACAAGCAGGCTCTTTCAAAGCTGCCACAAAATGGTTTCAGCCCATCTCCTCTGTCCCTTTTCAGAGTTCTCATTATTCAGTACAAGTTTACATCCTCTTGCAGGGATTTGATGACATCACTCTCATCTGTTCAATTGGTCTGATCTGCTTGATCTGATCTGTGAAGAATCAATCAGTAAAGAATTGTAGTACAGCTGAGTTGAATTTGCAAGAGGCAAACTGTGGGTGCTATTTAGAGTTGACTTCTGGGAAGAACATTTAGAAGCATGGTACTTAGGGGGCTTTGGGTTTGAGTTTTTCTGCATGTTGTATTTTTGGAAAATAAAACAACACTATTGCTTTTCTGCTTTTCTCAGTCTTAGTGCTTCAGAAACCTGCCTTTGGCAGTTTACTCCCCTGAGCTCTGTTCCCAGTACCTACCTCACATGGACATGTGAATGGATCAGGTTTGACATATCTGCCTCTTCCAGATTTAGAGCACTGAAAGAGAACTGTCACGCTGCATTTGGCGTGTGTCACGATCCCCCAAGGCTTCCACCTCCATCAAGCAGTCTGTCACCTTGACAATTAGTTTCCCAGATTTGTTTCAGCAACCCCAGCTGCCTTTCTGCCAGGTAACTTCTTCCATTACATATGAGCTGCCAAACCAACCAATTGTCCTGAACGTCTTGAACAAACACACAACAATATGACCATAGTCCCACCTCACCTCATTCCAAAAGGTAATCACCACTCTTCTGCAACCTCATTTTCTGGATTTGCGATGATAAAGAATGCACATCTTGGAGCCACAAGCCCCTCAGCCTGGTATGTTTATTCGTCACTGTGCTTGTCTTAACATTGCAGGTAACCGGCACTGAGTCACAGTTCAGGCTGGGAAAAGACCCTCACCAGGTGAGTGCCAAGTGCAGCTCTGAGGGAGCTGCAGGTAGAGCTACAGGAGCAGCACGGTAGCATTCGAGCTCTTCGCAGCACTACAGATAATGCCAAAATTGCCCTCTGTGCTTCATGTCAACTTCCGAAAGCTCTTGCCAAACAAGGAATGAGAGCTAAGGGTTCGTGCTGGCACCCATTTTGAGAAAGTTATCTGGAGAACAGCATGGGAGCTGGAGAGCTTGTGAAAGCATTTTTCACTGAGTGAGAGCTTCCTGGGTTCCCAAAAATGCTCATGTATCAGAGTCCACAGGAGCTGATCCAGATGCTCTGGGGTAGTTAACCAATGGGCAGTAACTGCTGTAACATACAGCCCAAGAACAGATGTGTGCTGCAAACTACACCTGATTCAACATGATGAACACAGACATACTGTCCAGCTGATGCACAGATAACACAGGTTTAGTTATCCACAGCTTGATTATCTGGTGTTGACACAGTTTTTATGACTAACTCACCCTTGAGACACTCAGAATCTGGAAATCCCAACCACAGATAAAAATTTCCTTGCAGCTACATCAAGTCACAGTATTTTTCTGGCAAACTTTGGCTGAGAGTTTTGAGCATTTTTAACTTATTGGGCTTGCAGTATATTTTACAAGGAGACTGAAGTCATAAGGCATAAATCATTGACTTAAAGGAAAACAACTGTGTAACAATATTACAAGATATACAGACCAGGATGCACTTGGACTCGTTTCCGTTCATTGGCTCACCAGAGAGAAGGATCATAAATCAGAAATAGAGAATGGAAATCAAAGAAAAATAACAGGAAGTGTCAAAATGAAAACCTGGCAGAAATTACCAATAGGAGGAAAAGAAAAAAGACTCCAGATGTGTTTTTAAAAAAGTAAAAATCTGGGAAAGATTCAGTGAACAAAAGGTCTACAAGCAGAAAAGAAAAAATGACAGTTTGGGTGGGGGGCTTCTCCTCTTTATTTCTCACATACAAGCCAGGTTTAGTGAGGCAAGAAAATCTGTATCTGCTAAGAAGATGGGGAGGAAGGGGGGAAAAGCCATATAAACATCACCTCCCCTTCTTTCTTCCCATGAAGCACAGCTCTGGAAACTCTGATCCTAGAAATATTTCAGTTAGGCTCACAATTCAAAAGGTTCATTAAATCCAGGATTATTACCACAAGAGAACTCGATCAAAGAGCCAGGCTGTAGTGTTTCAGGGCCTCCTTATTCACACAGACCTGCAGGCTGCAGTGCTCAGCTGCAGGGTGAGGAGTGTGTGAACCCCAGCCCTGCGCATCACCAAGCTTTTTCCTCTGGGGCCATCTGCCGGCTTTTGCGCAGATGCTTCTCAGACCTTTTTGGGATGATGATTGCTTTATCAGGTGCCCCGAAGGTGAGTGATGCAGAGCCATTAGAATGGTTTCTCATGGAGCTGCAGTCCAAGCTATGCTGGAGGCTGCATCCTTCTGTCCCTCATGCCACTGTAACGCCAACCGGCGCACAATTCTTCAGCTGGTCTTCTGAAGACTTAAAAAAATAAAAAAATCCAGCTCCACTTCCCATGCTTCCCTTGCAAGCAGAGATATCCTCTCTCCTTCCCCATGTGCCATATTTAATCTAACAATGGCCCTACATTTTAATAATTGTGGGGGAAAGGTACTCTAAATCCTTTCTCCAACAAACAACTCCAGCCAACATTAACCTATTTGCCTGATTGTCAAACAAAACTGTGAATGAGGGAATTAATTTGCAGACTGATACTTAGAAAGACAAAGACATTAACTGATCCATATTTAATTTCTTAAAGAATCAAGCTTAGTCAGTGGACTCCTGAATCAAGTATAGATTACATTTTTATTTGCACATGATCATTTCAGGGTAATTTTACCAACTAGCATATATTTGTATCATGCTGGTACTAAACTGCAGTGTATTATTGTAAACCTCTTTTCAAGCTGCTTAACTTGCCTCGAGGCTTAAGGCTATCATTAAAAAAACCCAACAAACCACCAAAACCAACCAACCTACCCTGCCCCAGTCAAAAGGCCTTTCCCCCCTCACTCCTCCAGGATACTTCACATGTTCTAGGACTGTTTGAGCAACATTCATAAACCATGCTGTAACATGAAGACACTTTAAATCCTAGCACATTCCATACAAAAATAATCTCATGTTTTAAGGAACCAAAATATTTCCTATTATTAACAGAAAATGTATGCTGATCCACCAACAGCAACTTGCATCTGAAAGGGTTATTACTTTTAAAAAATAGTGTCTTCTCGATCAGACTAGAGAGACACTGAAATGCTTTCCAATTTTAGAGTTCCAGTTTCTATAATTCAAGATTATATACCCAGGCTATATTTTATTTGCATTTAAGCATAGAGCTTTTACCCTTCTGCTTTCTGTGCTAGGTTTGTCAGCTTAGCTCTGTTTCACTGCAGCCACCTGTATTCAGACACAAGGAACTGGGAAAAGCCACTTGCTATATATACTCTGGTCCAGATTGCATGCAGTTATGTGTGAAAGTGCACTGCAAGTCACGATCCATCTGACCAAAATATTTCTAAAAGGAAAATAATGATTTTCTGTATATTGTTATAGCATCCACTGCTCTGAGGTGAAAAAATGAACAATATGCTTATTTAGAGGTAAAGCAGATGATGATAATGGATGTGTTACTGTTAGAAATCCTTAGCAATGCTGACTTCTAAAGTAATACTAGGCCTGTTTATGCATAAGTTATTTTCATGAATAATTCTACAAAGCTTTTTAATTATTTCATAATCCTTGAGATGTTGTTTGGGCTCAGAATAACCTCAAATTTGAGACATATCAGAAAGGCCACAGAAGACAAAACAAGACATTCTTTGGTACTTTTGGCATTCTACTGCATTGCAATGATACCTAAACCTCAATATTAAGCCTTGCAAATCTGTACTGTAAAGATGCTGGAGTCCTTAACAAAACAAGCCCTTTTTTATCTGCTGGCTGGTTGTGCAACATGTAAATTAACCCCGTCACACTAACAAAACCCAGTGCTTCTCCACAGCCTGCAGCCAATGAAAAATCCCCTCGGGTGACATATCCCAAGAGAGTTCTGGAGCAGTGGGAAGTGACATCTGGGAGACTGTCTGACCAAAGACCAAGAATGAGGTCTTCATGCTCCGCAGTTGTTTCTTTATCCAGACCACTTGTAGGGTCACTTTCTAAAGCCTTGATGTTATGCTTTTTCTTCTTCTTCTTCTCCTCTTTCAGTTTCTGTATCTTGTGCTTGAATATGTCACGATGTTTGGGTTCTTGAGGACCACAGAAGAGTCTGTCTTTGCCCAGATGCAGCAAGTCATCTTCTGTTGGGATGCAAATCATGGCATGTAATTCAGGGTTCCCCTTTCTCAAGAGAGACAAGTTGACCCATACGAGAGCCCTTGGATAGCTCTTCAAGATTGGCATAAAGACATCTTCAGTCATTTCCTTCTGTCCCAGCCGAGAAATAAGGCGGATTCGCCGATCTTTTCCAGCAGTGGGATAGCACCAGGCTGATAACTGCATTAGGAGTTTCTCACTCCTATTAAAAAATTTAAAAAACAAACATCAAGGATAGTTATTAGCAAGTAGTACAACAGAAATCCAGCGCCCCACATATTTGCAAAAGCATGATTACAAAAAGCACTGGGGCTTTCTGTAACCTTCCAAAGCTGGTATCTGTGTCACTCTGAGCACAGAAAGAACACAGATGAGCAGAATTAATCTGTGAGGCTATTTCATCAGAAAGAGACATTACTTCTTAAAATTCCCAAAACTTGTTAAATCACAAATAGTCTAAAACCTTCAGTGTTTTAATGTAGTTAAACTGACAATGTTTGCTTCCCCTGATAACTACACAAAAATAAAAGACCTGTATTCAGGCATGCTCCACACACTGTTGCTGCCCTCATGTGTTGCACTGGAATGCAGGAGATTCACTATTTTCTTTACAGACCTTATTAAGTAGCACAAGAACCACCTGTGATTATGCATTAGGAAAGAGAATACAAACTGATTTACACAGCAAGTTTTAAAATCACAAATACGAACCTCTATATATCCACCTGGGAGCACACAGAATATGCCAACTTCAAGAACACACTAAACTCAACAGTGTTAAAGTTAGGGTAATTTAAGAAATTTACTTCATCTAGTCACCAAGTTTGCTGGGGAAATGCAGAAGGACTTCCATTCAAAATTAAATTCTGATGCACGACAGAACTATTTAATCTCCTCACTGTACCAGCTCAAATAATTCTCTCATCTTAATAATAAAGGTTGAGTTCTTCCTTTCCCCAATTCAATAATTCCCAATAAAGAAATAACACCTCACATGCATGTATCATTTTGACATACCTGAGAACAATAAAGTCACTTCTTGTCATAGTTTCTTCTCTCTCACCAAAGTCTTGGGTGCCTGTAACATCCTTTGTCTTTAATACACCTTCAGAGCTTGTTATTTCCATTGTCTCCTCTACCTCACCAGTCTCAGGGGAAGCTTCTTTGACCACTTCTGCTTTGGGGTCACAAAAGCTATGCCCTTCAGTTGCGCAGTGCTCATGGTGTGGGGAAGAAGGATGTACAAATTCTCCTGAAGCTTTCGTTCTTCCTTCCCAGTTCTTTGTCAGCTGCCCCCAAGGGCAGACGAAAGGAGACAGAGTGCCCAGCTTGACATAATTTACCCTTTTTGCAGGTGGACGTCTAAATGATAAATCAAGTAGGTAAGAATATTTGTTTCCTGGACCCTTACTCAGTCCCTAGCACTTGAAAAGACTGTCTGCTTTGTTCTGCTGGTCTCATAATGTTTTCTATTTTCAAAACCTAGTATTTAGAACAGCAAGTTAACTGTGCATTTCCTTAGTAATCTCATTGAGCAAGAATTTTAAAATTATACTTCTAGAAAACACTTTTCTGACCACCACAACCTTTCAGTCATGCTGGACATTTCTGTCTACTGTGACTGATACCACCGCATTTTCCTCTAAATTTCTCCTACTGCCCTCTCCTAGCCGGAAGGGGAACCAACATCAGCCAGTGCAGAGGACACTTCTGGCTGCCTCATACTCACGGTTAAGAGTTCTCCGTTTACTGTAGTGAAAATGAAGGCAAACTTGAGAATACCTGGTATTTTAAAAGTGGACACTGAAATATACCTGTTCATTCACTTTACTATTTAACACTTAGTATGCACTTCGATATTCTGACTTTGCCTTCTCCTACCTCCTTCCTCATTAGCTGCTAAGGGAATTTGAAATAGCTTTGTTTATCTTATTGTTATGCAGCCTTGTTACAGCCTTGTAACACCACAGCTCTGGGAATAGAAGGTTTTAGTTAATTTATAGGCCCTGTTTAACAGAGCTTTTCTGTTCAATACATCCAAGATTACTTTTTTTATAATATTAGGATTTAAAATGCTAGTGAAAAATCTCAGTGAAGTCCAAGTCTAGAAGAACACAACAACAGATAATGAAAGGGAATTATTTTAAGCAGTATTACTTTCTGATCATTCTTGCAATCAATTTCAAAGTTAATATTACCGTTTGAATTTTTCAAGAAGACTGGTTTCCAGTTCTTTGGCATT